>NC_045553.1:30123398-30423398 GCF_009769535.1 Thamnophis elegans | reverse complement strand
AGTCCTTGTTTGAGGGCAGCTACCAACTCAAACTGCCCTTGTTTTGAGGGCAGCTACCAACAGCTAACAGTAAACAACAGCCTAATCAAGGAACTACCAAGACCATTCCCACCAACACCGTGAGGGTAAACTACTTGTACATTTGGTCATCACACAATTAAAAAGATGTGGAGACTCTAGAAAGAGTGCAGAGAAGAGCAACCAAGATGATTAGGGGACTGGAGGCTAAAACATACGATGAACGGTTGCATACCGAATGCACAGAGAAAATGAGGTTCGAAAGCAGAACTATATTTTGCAAAGGAGGAAAATTTAGCTGAAATCAAAGCAGATCAAAACATTTGGGCCTGATAGCTACCATGCCTAGTTAGATATTTAACCTTTCATCAAATCATTAAATCACCATTCCAACTCTGTTATTATATTTTATTCTAAGCTTCTTTGTCTTGGATTGAGATGGACTTCGGTATTTGAGACTATTGTACCATGCTCCTGGGTTTTGAATCTGGGTTTCTCTTTCATTCTTTGCTGAAGAACCCGAGTTTGAACTTTTCCCTGTTTTGGGTTTGTATAGAATCATGATGGAATCTATTTTGAAGGTTTCCACACTTATGGTGTTCTAACCTGAGCAGTTGTATTTCCAGAGAGATCGCAGCCTCAGAGCAGGGCAATCTAGATTTATGATCACTCAGCACACCCACATCTGTACAATTATAGGCAGATAGACACCTCTCTTCAGATATACTGAAAAATCAAAGGATGTAGCAGCATAGGAATAAATCCAGTGGTAGAATTCTACTCCCTTCTCTATCATGGAGTGAGCTCGTGAAGGAGAAGTTAAGTAAGGCTATCATACATGGGCTGCAAAAATCTGGATAATCTGGTTCGAATTAAAATTGGAACTTGTATTGATTTCGGTAATCTGGGCTGCAATCACTCTGTGTAATCCATCAATGGTTGTCCTGTGATAATGTTGCTGGAACAATTTGTTTGTGATTCGGGATGCAAAGTAATTGTTTAAGAAGGTAGCCCACTTGTTATGTTTCTTTTGCTCAAAAGCAGCCCCGGAGAGTTTGCTTTAATCATCCAAATTAATTCCAGGCAAATGTTCTATGACAGTAAGTGGGCAGTAATCTCCAAACAGGGGGAGAGATCTTCTAACTGTGGGCACATGGCTTGTGGTACGCCTCAATGCAGTCTCCACTGAAGCCTAAGAGCTTTAGGGATGATACGATAGCAGTGTGCCAAACTGTAAGGGGCTGCCACAAAGAAGAGGCTGTTTTCCAAAGCACCTAAAAGCAAGACAAAAAGCTACGGATGGAAACTAATCAAGGAGAAATCCAATTTAGAACTAAGGAGAAGTTTCCTAAATAATCAGGGGAATGGCTTGCCTTCAGAAGATGTGGGTGCTCCACAGAGGTGGTATTCAGCAGGTTCTGACCAGTTCTGGAGAACCGGTAGTGGAAATTTTGAGTAGTTCGGAGAACTGGTAAATACAACCTCTGACTGGCCCTGCCCCCATCTATTCTCTGCCTACTGAGTCCCAGCTGATCCAGAGGAAATGGGGATTTTGCAGTAACCTTCCCCTGGAGTGAGGAGGGAATGCAGATTTTACAGTATCCTTCCCTTGTCACGCCCACCAAGCCACACCCACAGAACCGCTAGTAAAAAATGTTGAATCCCACCACTGGTGCTCCATCACTGGATGTTTTTTAAGAAGACACTGAACAGCCATTTGTCTGAAATGGTATACAGTTTCCTGCTTGAGCAGGGGGTTAGACTAGAAGACCTCCAAGGTCCCTTCCAACTCTGTTATTGATATTCTGTTATAACCTGATTGCAACATATTGGAAATGGAGAGAGAGAGAGGGTGCTCAAGGAAATTCATGACATTGCAGATAAATAGATTGAAGTTGTGGGGGCTTCATCACTTGAGACTTTCAAGAAGAGATTGGACTGCCATTTGTCAGAGATGGTGTAGGGTCTCCTGCTTGAGCTGGTGGGGGGGGGTTGGACTAGATGACCTATAAGCAGTATTGGGATTCAAAAAATTTTACTACAGTTCTGTGGGCGTGGCTGGGGAAGGATACTGCAAAATCCCCATTCCCTCCCAATCAGATGGGACTCAGGAGGCACAGAATAAATGGGGGCAGGACCAGTCAGAGGTGGTAGAAGGTGGTGGTTCTCCAGAACTCGTCAGAACCTGCTGAATACCACCAGGGGTGAAATTCAGCAGGTTCCGACAGGTTCTGGAAAATCGGTAGCGGACATTTTGAGTAGTTTGGAGAACCGGCAAATACCACCTCTGTCTGTCTGGAGTGGGAATGGGGATTTTGCAATATCTTTCCCCTGGAATGGGGTGGGAAGGGGGATTTTGCAGTAACCTTCCTTTGCCATGGCCACCAAGCCACGCCCACAGAACCAATAGTAAAAAAATTGAATTGAATTTCAGCACTGAATATCGCATTTTCCTTCCTTTCTTTTTTTGGTTTATTCCTACTTTGCTGTTCTAATCCATTCATTTTCAAACATAAGGAGGCTGGGAAATTCAGATATAGCCATTGCCTTCCAGCAGTTTTTCCTCACTCGTGTGCATTTCAGTTGACAGCCTCTGAAAGATGAATTCCTAGGCATGCTGCAAAATTATACCTTTATATCAGCAGTCAAGGATAACCAAAGACTGACCTTTAGCACAGAAATAAGAAAAGAAGATTACACAGATAGAGCAGAAAAGCACAATTTGAAATCAATCAAGTGGAATATGGATGCCAGCTATACCCAGATTGCCAGTGGTGTCACAAACTTTCCCAGACCACATTTCCAACATGGTTGGTTGTGAGGCACAGATTGTAGGCTTATTTTTATGGGTACCAAGCCACAAAACCTTGAATGAATTATATGATGAAAGCTTCACTTCTCTCCTCAATATGTGGTCTTCTCAGTATGTCTTCTCTTCCAAGCTGATAAAATTAATTGTATTTCACTTAGGTTTTTCCTACGTGTGCTATTCTCAGTAAAGCTCTGTTCACAAGGGCTTCCCAAACCCTTCAAAAGCTGCTGCTCGACGGTAATCTTTAATTTGACCCCAAAAAAGGAAGAAAAAGATATAATTTAATTAAACTATGCTATTTTTATTTGCATTTAAATCAATTCACGTTAGGGTTTTTTTCCCCCCTTGAACTCACCTTCTGTTTGGAATGGGCTGACCACTCACCATTGAAAGGCCAGATGTGCTCTTTTCTCAAATAAGATTGTCATTTGCTTGTTTGTTTATTCATTCATTATTTATATTTTATATTTCTAACTTGCCCATCTTGCTACTTGAACAGAACCTGTTTATGAAGCCAATAAAAGTGTTTGTTTTGAGTTGGAAGTGAAATGATAAAATGGGTCAGTCGGGTAGAATCATGGCAAATAATTATCTGCTTATCTGGTGAGTTATACATTGTGCAGTTGGTTGTTAAGAAAAAAATATCTATGAAAAAGGACATCAGGGCTTGATCATTGAAGCTAATTTTTTTTTTGTAGTATAAAGATATCAGAGGCATTAATTTTTAAAAATCATGTTATTGTGACCTGCTTTTCTACAAGCACATATTGTGTACTGGCTTGCTTAAAATAAACTGATGCCTTTTGAAATTAATATTTCATTGGAATATTAAAAGCATTTTTTTCATTTTCAGGGAGTAGAGGGTTTTGTTTTTCATTGGGGTGCTGGTTGCCTTTTCATTTTACAACTGACTTGTGGTTAAAAGTGTGGGGAATGGAGAGATTGGTACAAATGAATCACACTAAGAGAAAATAAATAAATAGAGCCGTACCAAGCAATCTTGTTAATTCTCACTGGAGAATCTGCGTCAGGGAAAAATTTTATTCAGAAAACAAGAATGAAAAGCAACAACAAAAGCATTATCTTTATTTATCTGTCTGTCTAAAATCTATCCATCTATTCATCTATGCAATCATGCATGAATGCATCCATCCATCCTAGATATTGGCCCATACAATACATTCAAAGTTTCTGCCTTTTCACTAAAGATTGTTCCCTCCCTATCTGTTGAGGCAATTTTGTACTTATTTATTTATTAGAAATAGTTTTCACTCTATTTCGTGCTGGCTCATTAGATCACGTTTATCCAAAATGTCAAATAATAATAATAATAACAACTGCAACATATATTCAACATAATCCTAATATTGTCATAAATATCATCACATCAAAGCAGTCAGATTTTTCACAGCTCAGAAACATCTTTCATTATCACTTCAAATGCACATTTGAAAAACATTTCAAACTAGAATACTGAATGTTAGGAATGAAGATGCTGTTTTTTATATTCCAGTGGTGGGCATCCCATAGAATAGAGATTCCGCAGAGAATGCTTATCTCAGGCTCCTCTCTCATCACACAAGTTTTGCAAGCTCACATCAAGCACTGTCTACTGGCATCCTTTGAGTGGGCAGATGCATTTGTAACAGGTGGTCTCAAAGCTAGCCAGACTCCATCCTCCGTAGGACTTAGAAGGTGATCATTAGCATCTTGAACTGATCCCAAAACAAACTAACAATGAGGTTCCTACAATATTGGTGTTGTATGGAGGTACCAAGTTCTCTCAGTTAATATGTGGGCAGCTGCATTTCATATTAGTTGCAGTTTTCCAGTGATCTTCCAAGGTAATCTCAGGCAGATTGCTTTACTGTAGTCTACCTATATTAACACTGTGGCATTTTGTATTGAGCAGTATCCCCTAGAGCAGTGTTTCCCAAACTTTTGACATATGTGTACCCCTTCTATAATTTTCGTAACGCTGAGTACCTCTCATAAAAAACATATGCTTTAATAAAAATCACAAGACTGTCTAACCGTTAGATAACACAGCAATTCTCCGGCGTTTAAACAGCTCCGCAGCTCAATGTCAACTGTTAATGTTCCCGCAGTTTAAAAATGGCCTGTTGACTGTTGTGTATTTTAATATTGTTTGTATTGTCTTATTTATCCCCTCCCCCGTTTCATTGTGAGCCGCCTGGAGTCCTTCGGGAGTGGGCGGCATACAAAACCAATAAACAAAACGAAACGAAGTGACATGTCTGGTGTTACGTATTCCAGTACTTGTTTGTTAGTCACCTTTCTTGTCCAAGGAGTCAGGCTGCCTAACTTTAAGCAAAGGGATTTGCTAGTTTTCAAATGAACACAAACTACTCAAAGTCCCATTGTTCAGCATTTGAAGTCTGGAGATCTGTTACTTCTATGAGAGTCACGTGGAGAATTCTGGATATGTTGGTGCAAAGTTTTCCTAACTGTTTGGCTAATGGAGGAAATTACTGTTTAAGTCTGTTACTGCCAAAAAAAATGAATGATAATTTATTTCTGATTCATTTTTCGTTTATATTTAAAGTTGCTTAGAGGGCGTCAGAAATAAGTTTACCTGTCAGTACATAGTTTCAGCATATAAAGTTTAAGTTGAATGGCATTTACTTCCAAATAAGAACAACCTGATCCATCTGTTTCAGTTTTGAATATGTTTTGTCATCAGTAACTAGTAACAACAACAAGCAGTATTTCACTTTCATTTTATAGTTTTTTTGTACTCCCAACAGAAGGAGAGCAGCAAAATGCTTCCATTTGCACCGATCTTTCCATATTTAAAATGTTGGCATTGGAAAGTTCTTCCTGACAAGCTGGGAATCCTGGCAAATATTTTCCTCCATATATCTCTTGACTCAAGAGATGTCTGAAAATTTGTTTCCCAGATTTCTAGTCAGTAATTAGAGATTTCTGAACGTATTTGATAATTATTTTTATTAGCAGCCTATGTTCCTTCTCCTTTGACCATAAAAGGCACAGATGTTCTAATATTGCTTCTATGTTCTATCTAATAATTCCTGGGAAATGAGTCATCTACAGCACCTTTTCAAGGACAGCTGCCCACTGATACTTTCCTCACTTCCAATAACCAGTCAGCATGTGTATACCCTGGCCATGTCCACCTAAGGCACAAGAGCAGTTAGGTATCAAAGAGAGAGGGGGAAAGGGGGGAGGGAGGGAGGGAGGGAGGAGGGAGGGAGAGGGAGAGAGAGAGAGAGAGAGATCCTGAGACTCTGGAAAGTGTGCAGAAAAGAGCAGCAAGGATAATAAAGGGTCTGGAGGCTTAATCCTAGGATAAACAGTTGAGAGATTTAGGCATTTCTAGCATATCAAAGAGAAGGTTTAAGGGGGACATTAAAACTGCCTTCCAGTACTCAAGGGGCTATTCCAGAGAAGAGTGGATTGACATTTTTCTCTGTAACACCTGAGGGCAGGACAAAAAACAATGAATGGAGGCTTGTTAAAGAGAGATCAAACCTAGAGTAAGGAGACATTTCCTGACATTGAGAACAGTGAAATAGCTTTCCTCCTGGAGTTGTGGTGCTCCATCACTGGAGGTTTTCAACAATAGACTGGATAGCCATTTGACTGGGAGGGTCTAAGGTAGTGATAGTGAACCTTTTTGGCACCGAGTGCTGCAGAGATCGAGTGGAAACATTGTGTGTGCGCTCATCGGGGCCGCACTCCGGAAAAACCAAACTTCTGGGTTCTACCATGCATGGTCACCCAATAATCAGCTGGCCAGCGCACATGTGCAGGCCGGTTTTTGTCACTGCCATGTGCATGAAGGACAGCTGATCATTGCATGTGCATGGAAGACAAACAGGCAAGGCTGTGCGTGCAGGGCGACATGGTTTTGCGTGCTACTTCAAGCACGCGTGCCATAGGCTCACCCTGACAGGTATAAGGTCTCCTGCCTTGAGCAGGTCGCTTGCACTTTCAAACCTCCAAGGTTCTTTCCAACTCCTGTGATTCTGTGTTCACGATAACTGGAAGCATGTCACACTATTTGAAATCTCTTGATTGCTAGTCCAATCTTGACCAAGTGGTGCAGAATGCAAACGTCACCGCTTCTGTCAAGGTTCCCCTCCTGATTCGTGCTCTCATAAAGCATGCTTTCATTTCCTCAGTCATCGTTTTCTTTTCTTTTTTAATATCATTCTGGATTGTTATTCCATGACATGCTCTGTCCTAAATTGCCCCTTGCTGAACCCCTGCAAATGCAGAGACCCAGAGAGATGAATGCTTGCCTAGAGAATGACTTTCTGCTTCTCACGCAGAGATATATACACCCGCATCATGCAAACCCTTTTCTCCTTTTCCTTCCTCTCGCTTTTGTTGTTCCACAGACACTGTAATAATGGCAAGTCCCATTTTCTTTCCTTCATCAACTTACAGCATTTCCACACATTCCTGTTAGATTTTCATCCTGCTGCTGTCCCCTGCTGACCACTCGCATCCACTCCTTGGAACTGCTGTGATGCATAAGTGCCATCTAGTGGCAATGTAAAACAAGGGCAGTCTATACTATATATATTATATGTTTATCGGTGCATTTCAAGGGAAAATATTATTTCTATTTTTTAAATATATATATTTTTAAATGATCTGACAGAAGTTTGGTTCATTTGTAGTTATCTTTTGTCTCTCAGGACATATTTGTTCCTATGAATGCTCAAACCATGATGATGGTTGGCATGCTTTTTGGGGGGGGGGGGAATGCTGGCAACCTCATTGGTAAATTTGGTATTTACTTGGAAATAAGTCTTATATGTTTAAGTAAATATCATTTAGTTCCCTGTAATCTGAAACCCAGATTTAAGAGATTATTGGCATTCTTGAATGTTCACAAAATCCCTTGGATTCATCGGCATCTTTACGTGACTGGCAACGTTCAGTATTCTTCATTTTGACTCGTTTTCTCTTCTGTGTTATTGCAAACTAATAAACCAACATCCTAGAGGAAAAGAAATTAAGCCATTGAAACACAGGCATGGGTGGATGTGTAGCTACTGAAATTGCTCTTAGATCAAACCAAGTGAATGAATCCTGAAGAGTGTAACGGGATAAAGTACAAGTAGACTTTCCAGGTTGAAAAGCTCAACATCACCACTTAAAAATATTGAAAGCATAAAATGCAAAGATGTTGGGGCTGACTCCTGAGATGACTTATACCAGGGGTCGGCAACCCGTGGCTATGGAGCTGCATGTGGCTCTTTCATCCCTCTACTGTGGCTCCTTGTTGTTGGTCGGCTCCACAATTGATAGGGCTTTTGGTTAGGAAAAAGGATGCCGTACTAGGAGGAGACTCTATGGTGGAAGAACCAGACTTCCGGTCGGCTCCAGAACTGAACGGGGGGCTTCCGGTTAGGACCTTTGTGGCTCTTTGAGTGTTTAAGGTTGCTGACCCCTGACCTATACTAATCAGACTAGTTTTAGTTAGCTGGATGATAAACAGGAACCTTCTTCTCCCTTTAAAAGTTCTTGCTCTGCACTAAGGCTTATTGTGGGTTGTTTGTCTTGATTTTTATTAGTCTCTCTAGCAAATTTCTATACTGGCCATCACACTCGTGAGACTCTGGGTGGTTTACAAATAAAACAATAGCATCACATAAAAACCACAGTTAAAAACTAGACTAAAACATAATTTTAAAAAGTTGGAGAAGTAAAAGGCAGAGGAAATGCCTGCAACTCACCAAGTACCCCCAAGGTTTCATAACACTCTTAGTTGCATGTGGGAAAACATCTACATAGGTTTAATATAGGAAGTCAATTTTTTTATTAAACAGCCTGCAAGTTAGGTGCTGATATTATTTGAATCACCATAAAATGCATATCTAATTTAAAGGTAAAATACACCAAATTCAAAGAGTTTCAATACCTGGAGATCAGTCACAAAGATTTACTGCTCAATGTCTTTCTCTCCCACTATGTTTAGGTCTCATATTTCTCTTAAATATCTACTCATTATTTTTACATTTGAGCCTACATATCAGGGGTGGGTTTCGACCGGTTCGCACCGGTCCCTGCGATCCGGTTGGTCGCCGAACCTGGAAGTAAGTAACTTCCGGGAACAGCGAAGCCCCCCCCCCCCGTGCCCGCGCGTGCCCGCACACCCGCGCCCGCTCCTTACCCGGTTTTTCCGAATTCTGCGCTTTCCACGCATGCGCAGAACACATACAGCGCCTGCGCGATCCTCCAGGAGCAGCTGGAGCATCGCGCAGACGCTAGTACGCATGCGTGCGCCGCGTGCGTGCGCGAGGACGCCGCGTGCGTGCACGAGGATGCCGCTGGCCTCGTTCCAACCGATCCGGTTGGAACGGGGCGAGAAACCCACCCCTGCTACATATGTAAAACTAACATGCACAATTTCATTCCCTTCCCAGAATCCTTAGCTTTCCATTTACTATTGGGTAAATGTTTAGGTAAAGGTAAAGGTTCCCCTACACATCATGCTAGTCATTTCTGGCTCTAGGGGTGGTGCTCATCTCCGTTTCTAAGCCAAAGGACCAGCGTTGTCCGAAGACTTCTCCATGGTCATCTGGCCAGCATGACTAAATGCCAAGGGTGCATGGAGCGCTGTTACCTTCCCACCAAAGGCGGTTCCTATTTTTCTACTTGCATTTTTTACGTCCTTTCGAACTGCTAGGTTGGCAGAAGCTGGGACAATAACGGGAGCTCACCCCGTTATATGGCGCTAGGGATTCAAACTGCTGGCCTTTCTGATCGACAAGTTCAAGGTCTTAGCCAATAAGCCACCACATCCCTAAATGGTTGTAAAACACTAATATTAAACCTGTTAAATTTCCCAGTTGGTTCTCTTCAATGCCAATAATCCAACAAATCATAAATTCCTATGAATAACTAGAAAGACAATACATAGACAATGGCTATTTCATGAACAGAACCTCTCTACATCTCCACATATCCCTGTGGTTCCTCCTAGGACAGTGATGGCGAACCTATGACACGCGTGTCAGTGCTGACACGCGTAGCCATTTGGGGTGACACGCACAGGATTTCATGCGATTCATCCTCGGCTCCTGCACGGCCGCCGAGGATGAAAGAATCTGTGCTGGAGGAACGGGGGGCGGGGGCGGCGGGACGTGTGATCTCCCCCGCCCACACTCACTTACTGTATCGCCGCCGCCCCTTTCTGAGCGCAGGGGCTGCTGGTAAGGCGTGCGTGCTGTGTGCACACACATCATCAGCGCGGCGAGGGAGGACCCGCAGGAGAGGAGTGCGGGAACAGTGCGCGCCTCTCTCCAGTCAGGCCAGCACAGAGAGTCTACTTCTGGGACTGTCGGTTACGACTGCACCACAGCAGGGAACAGCGTTTAAACTATAAATTGCGCAAAATTATGTTTTTGTCGAAGTGACACACAACGCGAGTTATGCTCGTTTTTTTGCCGATTTTTGACACACCACGCCAAAAAGGTTGCCCATCACTGTCCTAGGAGAAGCACCGACTATTAAGCAATTCCTTTGGTATTCTCCTGGATGTCAAATGCAATTGGGTAGGTATTTCATTGTGTTTTGACATTAATTGATGGACACCTAAATTCTTCATAACTCAGCAGTGCTTCAGAATGGAGGAAATTAGAAAGATGAATTTCTAAGAAATGAACCCATTGAAGGGAGCTGGGACTGCAAATTCATTATAATCAGTCGAGCCAAGAACCATGACACCAAGCATATAAAGTGATGGCCGATGGTGGTTATATGTGATAATCTGCTTTGTGAAGCAGGAACAGATGAGAGGTTGACTCTTATAGAAGCGATTTACCACTTTATGTCAGAAGGCTGGTATCAAATTTAAGGATATATTTATCCACTGCAACAGATGTAGAAGTTTTGGAGAGATATGTTTCTACCATGGAAATGGCCACATTTGGAATTGTCACTTGTTCCCCTGTTTTCTATAGCCTTTAAATGAAGATATGAGAAGTTGGGAAATTCTGGATATTCTGTACATTAAGCTACTCTCTTGTTGTTGCCATGTACAAATAGAACATCATGGCCTTAGAATTATCTTGAAACAACGTTTTTTTCTGTGCAGATAGTGTGATAGGGCCAATGTCAACTATCATGTCTTGCTAATTCTTTGATGTGACAGTTTCACAGTGAAGCAGTTGGGTCCCTCCAAACATTTGAATGATGTGCAAACTCTGGAAGGCGATTGCTACTGCCGAATCACTTTTCCTGTCAACAGAATGAATCTTTGGAACTCAGATCAATCTAGGACTGTGTCAACCCATCTTTTGTGTGGTTATTGAACTCATTTTCTGGGATTTTATAATAGGATTTGGTCATAAACTAACCAAATGGCTGCATTTCTGCAACAAGCTATCTTTCATCTGCCTCCCCACCAAATCATCTGAATATAGCATCTATGTGAACGCAGGCACTCTTATCTTTAGCTGATTATGTAAGCACATTGTACAACTAGGACCAGGGGTGGGTTCCTACCAGTTCTAACCTCTTCTATAGAAGAGGTTCCACAAATCTATAGTGCTGTTTAGAACCGGTTCCAGCTCCCTCCCCCCGCCCGTCTGCACATCATCAAGATGAAGAGTGAGAGAAGGAATTCTGGGAGTTGAAGTCCACAAGTCTTAAAGCTGTCAAGTTTGAACACCCCTGGTAAGCCACTCCCACAAAGCAGGCCACACCTACCGAAGAGGTTCTAAATTTTTTTTGAAACCCACCACTGACCAGGACCTTATAGATGACTAGTCTTTGGTCATGAATTCAGCCCCAACAACAATTTTACAGCTGATGATACTGACATCCAAATAATGTGAGTAAGGAAAAGCAGGCAAAGGTTGGTTCTTGAATTATTTCTAATCATTTCTAAGATCAGACAATGTGAAGAGAGTGGTCCTTGGTGCTCTCTGAGTTTGCTTGTTTTCTTGCAGATGTTTCATTATCCAGACTAGGTAACATCATCGGTGCTAGCCCTGCATTTCAACCCTGAGCTACAAACTATTCCCCTTTAGGAGCCGCGGTGGTACAGTGGTTAGAATGCAGTACTGCAGGATACTTCTGATGACTGCCTGATGACCACAATTTGGCAGTTCAAATCTCACCAGGTTCAAGATTGACTCAGCCTCCCATCCTTCCGAGGTGGGTAATTGCCCAGGTTGTTGGGGGCAATAGGCTGACATTGTAAATCACTTAGAGAGGGCTGTAAAGTCCCGTGAAGTGGTATATAAGTCTAAGTGCTATTGCTATTTATTGATGTGAAGAGAACTGGCCTATAGGATTGCCAAGAGTCAAACAGGACTGAATGGGTAACATCATTATCACTAGTAGTGGCCATAGGAGGCATCTGTAGTTTCTTATGTTCAGTGAACGCAACATCATTGAGAGGAAGGAGACACAAGTCTGCTTCCATCTCATGGCTGATCTCCCTCTCTCTCTCTCTCTCTCTCTCTCTCTCTCTCTCTCTCTCTCTCTCTCTGTGTGTGTGTGTGTGTGTGTGTGTATACACTGGGAAGTACATGATAAGCTGGATATGTTCCATTAAGTCATGTGCCCAGGAGGAAGGACAAAGGAAGATTTACAATGAAACAAACATTAATATTCCAAGATATTGCTCACCTAGAATATCATGGTTGAAAAGGAACTCAGAGTTCTTCTAGTCCAACCCCTGCCCAAGCAGGAGACCCTAAACCATTGTGAACAAATGGCTTTCCAATCTCTTTTTGAAAATCTCCAGTGATGGAGTATCCAAAACTTCTGGAGACAAGCCATAGTACTGATTCACTGTTTTTGCAGTCAGTAAATTTCTCCTTAGTTCCAGATTGGGTCTCTCCTTGATAAGTTTCCATTCCATTTTCAAGGGATCATGAAGACTCGGACATGACTTAGTGGCTGAACAACAACAAAGCACAGAAGAGGTGAATGCTTAAATCTACCTGGTCAAAATATTCAACAATTTTCTGAAGTTAAATGCGTTTGAGTTTTATGTCTCAAAACTAATACAATGCGTAATTCCCTCCTGGATCTTTCTTTCCCTTCCCCAATGAAATAATTACTGTTATTATGCTTTCTGCTCACCTGCTTTCTGTCTTCCTATCTAACGTCTCTATTTCCAAGTCATAATAACCACCTAGAGACTTCAATTAGTTTCTAATGAAATGTTGCTCATTAATAAAACCCCAGGACAGTAAATTCTAAGCCACCTCAGTTTTTGTTCTGCTATTCCCTGTCTCATACATATACACACGCACAGCACACATTTTCAAACAAATGTGCCATCTTTATTTTAATTTCGAATTGTGTGCATGGGATTCATTCAGTGACTTTATACAAAGAAGTGAGACCTGAATGAATTCTATGGCAGGCGGGATTTGCTTTACCAAGTTGTAATTCATTAGGTTAAAAATGAAGTTGGAAATGTTATATTGAAGCAAAAGTCTAATGTTGCTCGTAATGATGAAGGAAGGCAGCTGAAAATTGCTAGTTAAAGCTTAAACTTTGAAACGTGAGGGAACACTCCACAGTTTCAACCTACGGGACATTTTTTTTATTTAAAAAAAAAATTTTACTAGTCAAAAGATTCAAATAATCCAAAATGGGTTGGATTTGAATGCTTGAACCATATTAGAATATTGATCTGAATTGATTTAGACTGTCTGTGAGGTCCCATAGATCCCTATCGGGACACTGCGATTCCGGTGGGGATGGGACCCTGCATACTCATTTACAATCCCTTTCCTGTTTCTGGCTAACCTGTCACTTTGATGTACCTGCTTGGGAAAGGAGGGGGAGGGAATTGCTCTGGGCTATCTATTTTGTCTCAGCTCTAAAGAAACATCTCTTATCATCTTCTCGGCTATGAGTTCTAATAACAACTTCACACCTGTGGATTGGCTCGGCTCAGACTGGACACATGGGAGGTGTCAGCCTCTGCTTTGCTGCTGCTTCGGCTGCCATTGAAACGGGGAGGGGGGGCTTGGTATTTTGGAGGATTGGATTGGATTTGGATTTATTACATTTATATGCCGCCCTTTTCCCCGAAGGGGACTCAGGGCGGCTCACAATTCAAGTCAGGGAAGGGGGTACAGACAGGGGATAAAAAAGACGAACATAACAATACACAATTTAAAAGCACACAACAGCCATACCATTCGAGGAGGGGGGCAAAAGCTCTTTAGCCCCAGGCCTGTCGGAACAGCCAGGTTTTAAGGGCTTTGCGGAAGGCCTGGAGGGTGGTGAGGGTTCAAATCTCCATGGGGAGCTCGTTCCAGAGGGTCGGAGCAGCCACAGAGAAGGCTCTCCTCCGGGTAGTCGCCAGTCGGCATTGGCCGGCGGATGGAATTCGGAGGAGGCCTAATCTGTGGGATCTAATCGGTCTATTGGAGGTAATTGGCAGCAGGCGGTCTCTCAAATACCCAGGTCCAATACCATGAAGGGCTTTATAAGTGATGACTAGCGTCTTGAAGTGTATCCGAAGACCAATTGGCAGCCAGTGCAGCTCGCGGAGGATAGGTGTTACGTGGGTGAACCGAGGGGAATCATTATGTGCTGGAGGAGTGTTCTTAGAAGCTGTCCTGACCATCTCTTTGCACATGTGGAGAAAGGGAGTTTCCCGCCAAGGCTAATTGTCCAGCATTCCACCCTGATGATGTTTTTTGAAGATATCTCCCACCTGACAGTTGGGTGAATTATTATTGGACTATGGAATGGGGTGCCAAGGGGAGGGGATTTAACTATACATGATATCTATTGCTTTCGCGCCAATTTACTCACTCAGCTTTGCTTTGCTACTTATTGTTTGTAATTAGTAAAAGTACATTTAATTTCAAGAATGGAGTTGAGTGGTTTCTTTCCTGATTATTAAATGAAGCAGCACCTGACAGGAGGGGTTTCTGCAATGTTTCATTTAATGGGTTTTTGAGCGGGAGCTTCAGATTCTGCCTTGCTTCCCTTGCTATCACTTTCCCTCAGTAAAAGTTTCCTTTTGAAATAACGCCTCTTTCAAGAGTTCTGCTTTCTTGAGAAGAGAGGAGAGGCAAGTCCTAACACCCACTTTCCTAACGGGACTTAATTTGCTTTGGGCAGAATCAGACCATCAAAATCATACTGAGGCAGACACAAGTGGGTTTATTTCAGTGAATTCAACAATTTTAACCAATCCATTCTTTTCAGTCCTCTCAGGGTCCCAAATGTGTCTAACTAGATTCACAGCAGGGGTGGGTTCCTGCCAGTTCTAACCTCTTCCATAGAAGAGGTTTCACAAATCTACTGTACTGTTTAGAACTGGTTCCAGCTCCCTCCCCCTGCCCATCCACACCACACTTGCCCCACCCACCACTCACTGATTGGCTGACTCACCAATTGCCCCACCCACCTCTAAGAGTCCTATCTAAACCTTAAAGTCTTAAAGCTGTCAAGTATGAACACCCCTGGGGTTTTTTTTCTAAAGGGTTGTGGGAGCAAAGGTCTTGTAACTTGACAGCTTTAAGACTTGTGTGCTTCAAATGCCAGAGTTTCTGAGCTAACATTTTGGTTGCTAAGCAAGAGCGTTGTTAAGTGAATGTCACCACATTTTACAAGTTGACCATGCCCACCCAGTCACGTGACTACCAAGTCACTCCCACCTGGTCATATGGTGGGCAAGCCACTCACACAAAGCAGGCCACACCTACAGAAGAGGTTCTAAAAAAGTTTGAAACCCACCACTGATTCACAGTATTGAATACTTGCACTAACTTACACAAGTGAAATGATCAACACAGAACCAGAAATATCCTTATTCACATGACTTCATGTTTGATGTCAATCTTGAAGACAATCTTCAAAGAAGACAAAGAGCCAGTTTGGTCTAGTATAAGGTACTCAACTTTGGCAATTTTAAGTTGAGGTGGTCTTTAGCTCCCAAAATTCACACAGCCAGCATGGTTGCCTGGGGAATTTTGGCAGCTGAAATCCACACACTTAAAGTTGCCAAAGTTGAGAAACCCTGGTCTAGTGGCTAAGGTGCCAAGCTATAAACCAGGAGATTGTGAGTTCTCATCCCACTTTAGGCATGAAAGCTAGCTGGGTGATTTTGGCCAGTCTCTCTCTCTCAGTCCAAGCTACCTCATAGGGCTGTGGTTGTGGGGAAAATAGAAGGAGGAATGAGTATTAGATATGTACAGGTGCATTAGGAATTATGTACTGTATTTTTTGGAGTATAAGATGTACTGGAGTATAAGATGCACCAAGATTTTGAAGAGGCACATTTAAAAAAAAGTTTTTGCACTCTACAGACCTCCCAAAAATGGCCCGTATTTCACAAAAAAGGGCCCATTTTTTGTCCCCAAAATGGCCATGCATAGCCTTTAGGAGGCTTGTAGAGTGCTCCTGGGGGCTGTGGGAGCCCAAAAACGAGCAAAAAACCAGCCTGTTTTCTGCTCATTTTTGCCCTCCCCAGCCCTAAGGAGGACTCTGGACGTCTCCTAAAGGCTATGCACGGCCATTTTTGCAAAGGGCTGGGGTTTCAGGAGGCTTAATGCAGTATTCAGTGTATAAGACACACTCAGATTTTCACCCTCTTTTTTTAGGGAAAAAGATGTGTCTTATACTCTGAAAAATATGATAACTAAATAACTGAGATGTTTATGAAAATACTAAGGGGCATGATGGCTCAGTGATTAAAGATGCTGAGCTTGCAGCTAGAAAGCTGAGAGCCTGGGTTCAAGATCTGAGCACTGAGTATGATGGGTAGACTTCCATGACTTGCCCCAACTCCTGCCAACCTAGCAGTTTGAAAAAGAGTCAGTCATCAAGCTATCCCACTTGGTATGAATTCCTCAAACCCACTTTGATTGTTCTCCCTGTATGTATGGAGATGGGGAGGGGAGAGGGTGAAAGATATTCCTTTTTTAAAATAAGCAATATATAGTAGACCCATTTTTTCTCATTCTCCATCCAGGTTCCTCCACTGCACTGATGCATGAAAAAGTAAGAAAGAACATTTAAACGGAGAGCTCAAAATGTTGACATTGTGGTAGTTATTTTTCACCTCCAGTGAGTTTCCACCTTATATATTTGCTCTTATTCTTTAAATGGAAATGCTACCGATTATAGCTAAGCTTCTGGGGCTCTGAATTGTCAATGGGATGAGTTAGAGTTATAAACATATTATACTCCCGGCTGGACTAACTCCATTTCAATTCCCTTTGAGTTCATATTTCAGTTTATAAGCCTAAAATCAGAATCCATGTCTTTACTTTTATTTAAGTAGAGCTTAATTAATATAAGTGATCCGGGGGGGGGGGGAACAAATGTTAACATGAATGTCACTATTGCAAAATCAGCTCGGGGGAATAATGGAAAATCTACCTGCATAAACATTATCTTGTAGAACTTAAAGATCAATTTTAATGGGGTAAGATGAGCCAGAAGAAATATGGTTTTGTTGCATGCTGCCTCTTTATCTTGCACCAGAGGGAGCTCACTGATCGTTTCCTGGAATGAATAACGCTTGCATAGCTCTAAAGCTCTTTTATTTCTCCATTCTCTTTGTGGGCATTTTACTGAATTTCTCTGAGAGAAAGAGAATTACACAGAGTTCATTATAAGGAGCGATAGTAGCAGCATTTCCATTTCCTGGACTTTCATACAATATGAATTAACTTTTGCAGGGACTAATGCCAGCTCTGTCTACAATAAGGTCACCATCATTTACGACTTGGTGTTAGATGAGGCAACACAACTCATCTGTATTGTCACACCCAGGTTGGATGAGGACAATGTCACCTTGTCACAGAGTGGACCCAATGAGTTTCAGGTCCTTCAATAACCTCAGTTCTGATCATTAAAGATTGGTGGTCATAGATATAGCTTGTGAGATAACAGGTATGCTTTTATACTAGTATATACTGTTTATGAACTGGTAGGGAAGGTAAGTGAATCCCACCCCTGATGTTCATAGAGGTTCACTGGAACATTGACTCCATATGGGCATTTGCTAACATACATATCAGCAAATTCATTAATCTATCGTTCCCAATAGTTTGGGGATTGTGAGTCCAAACTACCTATAGCAATTAAATGCTATGCTTTCAAGGCACCTGTTTTGATATTTTGAACTAAGCTCCTCCTCAAAGTTTGTTCAATGGTCCCCTATCTCCTGAGACTATACTGTCCCTGGAGTTGCTGTTGTAGTTTGGATGAAGGACAATGTGAGGCATTAAGAGGGATTTGATCTGGCTATCCCTAGCATGCATTTTGCCCCCAACAGGCTTTGGGACAAACCTTTCAGACAGGGTCAAAGAAGGCTCCTGCTAGTGTATATTTCCAGATTTGTAGGGATTTGTAGAATCAAATTGAGAACATTTCGAGCTGGTCATCTTCATGGATGGCTATTGGATTCCTTGCCATTTGGGCTGGAGACAGCCAACCTCAAGCACAGCAAGGGTATTTCAATCTAGCTATCTCAGGTTTATGGGGTTTTGAATTGTTGTCCCATAGGCACTGTGGCATTCTCTGAAGCCCATGTTGGATCAACACAGTCTCAGAGAACTTTCATCAGCGCTACAAAGACTCTCTCTGCCTTCTCTTATAGCAGAAACTCTGTAAGATGGACTCCAAAGAGCATTAAAACAAAGTGACTTTATCATATCACCTTGGTGTACACAGTGATGAGACAACTTTCATTTGGCAAATAGCTCTTAAGGATGTTCTTGGCTTGAAGCTTTGTTGAAGAGAAACATCTTTATGAAGCTTTGCACACCTGTACTCTCAATGACCTCAATAAATAAACACATGAAGCAATAGCAATTATCACTATGTTATATTTCAAATGGAAATGATAGTTCAAGGGGAATTATGCAGATGTCTGATTTTTACTTAAAAAATTATTCATGTTCTATAATCGGGTCGACAACCTGCAGCTCTGGAGCTGCATGTGGCTCTTTCATCCCTCTGCTGCGGCTCCCTGTTGCCAGTCAGCTTCACAATTGATAGGGCTTTCAGTTAGGACAGGCAGAGGAAAAAGGACGCCATTCTAGGAGGGGGCTCTATGGTGGTGGTGGTGGGAACCGGACTTCCGGTCAGCTCCAGAATTTAACAGGGGACTTCCAATTAGGGCTTTTGTGGCTCTTTGAGTGTTTAAGGTCACCGACCCTTGTCCTATATGAATCAGAATATACACATGAAGTACAAACATGGTAAAGAGTTTGAAGACAATCAGACATGCTGAGAAATTTTACATGAGTCAAAGTCTTCTTTGAAAGTTCCAAATTCACTAACAGGTGGTAAAACAGTTCATTTATATGCAAACTGCAGAGAGTTCTGGGCAAGCAGCTTAGCAGTTTTCCATTCTATTACCACTTGAAATATCTGAGCATCTAGCCTGGACCAGTCACCATGAGCCAGACTGTAATAGGACAGTTCAAAATGGAAAGCTCAAGTAGGATTTACCATAAGAAATCCCTTTAAAATGATTTATACCGTATGCTTCCTTTACTCATAAATCACCCCCACTGAATTTGTGTAAAGGAAAAGTAAGCCACAGCTAACCTGTGTGACCTCTCTCATTACTTTTCCTGTTCCCCAAGCCAGAGTTTCTGCTGGTGTCCATACTAATGGCAACTGCAAGAATCCTCAAATAGATAACACTGCTAAATATAAACCTTGTGCAGACATGATGAAAATGCACAGGCTGTGATGCCATGGGCACGAACAGCCCCACAGGTTTTGAGTGTTAGCATTGCTGGAGGGAAAGGAGTCATAAATACAATAAGAGGGAAAACTTCCATTCATGGGGAAGAGCATCGTTAAGTATATCTAATTGATAAAGTATAATTAAATATAATCAGATTTCAAAATCCAGTTTGTTGTGGTAGTTAAGGCACTAGGCTAGAACTGAAGAGATGGTGAGCTCTAGTCCTGCTTCAGGCACAAAGCCAGCTGGTTGACTTTGGGCCAGTTATTCAACTCTCAATCCTAGGAAGAAGGCAGCAAGGGCAAGCAGCTTCTAAAAAACCTTGCCAAGAAAACTGCAATCTTGGCAGGACACCTTATACCATAACCATCCCAGTCAAATGGTTGTCCAGTCTATTTTTGAAAGTTGCTGTGATGAAGTACCCACAACTCCAGGGGGAAAGCTATTCCATTGATTAACTGTTCCCACTGTCAGAAGATTTCTCATTTCTAAGTTGGATCTCTCCTTAACAAGCCACCCATTACTTCTCATCCTGCCCTCTGGTGTTTTAGAGGCCAAGTTAAACTCCTCTTCTCTGCAACAGCCCTTCAAGTACTATAAGGCAGCTATCATGTTCCTCCTAATCCTTCTCTTCACTAGACTTGATATACCTAGCCAGCTCCCTCAACTATTCATCATATGATTTAGCTCCAGACCCTTTATCAACTATTTTTCTGCACACTTTCTTGTTGGCAGGAGTCAACACTCACACAGACACAGACACACAAACAGACAGACAGACAGACACACAGAGAGAGAGAGAGAGAGGGAGGGAGAGAGAGAGAGAGGGAGAGAGAGATTTATATTTTATGCTGCTCTGACCTTCTCCCGGCTCACTTCTCAAAATCATGCACTCCTTTGCCTAGAAAATGTGATACAACAGCAGTGTAGATAATCATATATTCAGAGCTGGTCTTAATATTAGACAAAATAATACAACCACCTAGGCAGAAGAAGTAACCTCCACAAAACATACCATTGGAACCCTGGAGATAATTTGCCATGAGATGTCCTGATGCTCTCCAATATACATGCCTTTGAAAGGAGCTAATTTGATCACTGGGGAAGAGCCACATGCTGGGAAAGATTGAGGGCAAAAGAAGAAGGAGATGACAGAGAATGAGGTGGCTGGATGGAGTCACTGAGGCAGTAGGAGTGTGCTTAAAATGGACTCCGGGGGATGGTAGAGGACAGGAAGGCCTGGAGGAACAGACACGATTTTGCAACTAACAGCAACAAAGGCATGTATACTGGAGAGCATCATGACATTTTATGACAATGATCTCCATGGTTCTAATGGTATGTTTGGTGGGAAAAGCATTGATGTATTTCATCTTTTCAAGCTCTCCAACGTCTCAATTTTACCATGTTGTCTTGCATAATTTTTTGAACTCAGACTTTACTTCCTCATTATCCTCTTCCTCCTCACCACCTTTTATTCTCAGCTTCTGCTTACGTTTTTCAAACAAACTATTATCCCCTCCATCCTCGCCCCTTCTTCCCTTTCAATTATAAGATCCAAACACAATAGGATTTCTTCATTGTGAAATTAATCCCAGCCCTCTTAGTCTGCTTCACTTACACCAAAGGTTTCTTATCTGACACAGTATAGAATACCCCAACGTGTACCCATTGTTCCAAGAATGGTTGCATTATAGCTTATTAAAAACAAGTTCATAGAAAACGGCATCATATGAGGACAGTTTTCTTTGTAACCCCTTTGTGGTTGCTCCTAAAATGACATTTTGCTTTTTCTCTCATGTTATTGCACAGTTATTTGTCATTTTTCTAGTAAGTCTCCATCAACTCAAACTCAATCACTGAAGCTTATTTTGTTCTTTTCCTTTTATTTTATTGAACTTACTACACCTCACTTTGCCCTTACTTATACGCCATCACAGTTGCCATTTTATTGCCCATCCAGTTGGAAAGGATCATTTAGAGTAATGTTGTCAATCTCTTTTTGAAAACATGCAGTGATGGAGCACCCACAGTTTCTGTTGGTAAGCCATTCCACCATCCCATTAATTAATTGTTCT
The DNA here is from genome assembly GCF_009769535.1 of Thamnophis elegans. Taxonomy (NCBI): domain Eukaryota; kingdom Metazoa; phylum Chordata; class Lepidosauria; order Squamata; family Natricidae; genus Thamnophis; species Thamnophis elegans. The sequence continues at coordinate 30,401,797 of NC_045553.1, read as the reverse complement.
TGTTGACCAGAAATTTCTCCTTAGTTCTAGGATTTACCTTTCTTTAATGAACTTCCCACCTGTTACTTCTTCTCCTGCCCTCATTCTGCACTTTGGAGAATAGATTTTATTTATTTGGTTTGTATGCCGCCCTATTCCCGAGAGACTCAGGGCGGCTAACAATCAAAAGGGGAGGGGATATAAAAATAAAATAGAAAACAGCAATTTAAAATTCAACAACAGTCGTAACCTCGAGTGGGGCTGGATAGTTCAACAGCCCCAGGCCTGCCGGAACAGCCAGGTCTTAATTGCTTTGCGGAAGGCCGGAAGGGTAGTAAGGGTCCGGATCTCAACAGGGAGATCGTTCCAGATTGACTTCCCTCTTCTCTGTGACAGCCCTCCAAGTACTGGAAGGCTATCATATCACCTCTAGTCCTTCTGTTTGTTAGAGTACACATACCTAGTTCCCTCAATTGTTCGTCATAGTGTTTATCCTCCAGATCCCTTGTCATCTTTGTTCTTCTGCTCTTCTGTTCTCTGCCCTTCTCTGCACTCTTTCTAGGGTATCAACAACTCTTTTGTAACATGATGACTGTGTTGGTGTTTCAAGTGTGGTCTCACCAGTGCAGTATGAGGGGTACTATCACTTCACGTCAGGGGTGGGCTTCATACCTTTCAGCAACGGGTTCTCTGTCCGGTTGTTGGGTGGGCATGGCCATAGTGGGCATGGCCTGGTTGGCCTCTTGCACCACAGCAGGAGGGCTATTTTTTTAGAAGATCGAGGCAGGAACGACGCAAGAGCCAGGACGTAACAACAACAGGAGTTTATTTAGAAGACAGAACTGACAGCGATTCAAAAGTAACAATTCTGCGTCAAGGTATTTATACTAACTAGTTAAAACAGGGGAACCAATGGAAGGCCTGGTAGCATCTAGCAACTGCTGACGCAGTACCCTGGCCAATCAGGTTGGCTCGGCTGGCTAGCAACAGGCTATGCTGCGCCTCAGCCAATCAGGGCACAGCCTAGACTGTTGCTGGCCTCCTGGTCGTAAGTGGAGGATTTTATGAATCCTCAACAATTTTCACCTTCCTCAGGCTCTGGAGGCTTTCCTCGAGCCTCTGGGAAGACAAAAAATGTCATCCCTCAGGCTCTGGAGGCCCTCTGGAGGCCCTCTGGAGGCTGGAAATGGGCCTGTTTCTGGCCTTCCGGAACTTCTAGGAGGCCCATTTTTCCCCTCCCTGAGCCTTTACATGGGCCCTGCACTTACCTCACATCCAAAATGGGCTGCGTGGAGACTCCAGGGAGGGGAGGAGTGGGCAAGGCAGGGTGGGCAGGGCCAGCCAGGGGTGGGATTTGGAGGTTCTCCAAACCAGCTGTAGCATTAGCTACAAGTTCTCCCAAACCTGGGCAAACCCATAGCAGCCCACCCCTGCTTCATGTGATCTTGAAACTATCCTTCTATTGATGTAACTTAGGACTGCATTGGCTTTTTTGGCAGCTGCAGCACACTTCTCTCATGCTTCCCTTAAAGATTGTCACTCTAAGCCTCAAGCCTCAAGCATTGTAAAGTTTTGTTTTACTGGGTACTCTGACAAACTTCACGATCCAAGCCATGATTCAAACAGTTTGATCCCAAACACCTACTTTTTTCACCTCCAGCTGAAAGACGCCAGAGTTCAGAAAGGTTTTGAAGACTCCTGGAACCTTTTAGACGTAACGGCATACAGAAAAATAAAAATACGATGCTATTTTCACTTCGTCCTCCTCCAGGTTTTCTGACTCATTTCCTTTGATTGATCAGAAAGACATCTTGTTGATTTTATTAGACTCATGACAATCAAACCATGTTAATCAGAGCAATAGCAATAATGGCTCGCATAGCAAAATGAAAAAGAAGAGACCTTCACTTTTTTTTTTTCAAATTCAATACAATTTGCTAAATGGCATGACCAATTGAAATGATGGAGGTTTCAAGTGAAATTCTTGGCTCAGGAAGCAGAAAACTCAGAGAGCCTTTTTTTTTCTTTTCTTCCAATGATATTTTTTTCCCATGCTGTTCAACATCGTATGCCCGTCACCAGTCTACATTTGGAAGTTTGAGAATTCAGATCAGACAGATTGATCCACAAATAGAAAATTCTCTTCTGACGCATCCTAAAATGGATACTTCCTGATGAGATATGGAGATGCTGGAAAATTCTAGTCCCAAATGACACCCATAGATGCTTTTCTCTGTTCTCATGCAGCAAAGGAAGTTGCATCTGTTAATGATGGTCATGTCTGAATTTTGTGATATTTTTTATGAACCTTAAAAATGAGGGGAGGGGCTTGGGCACTAAATAAGTAAAATAAAGATTGCGATTTTTTTAGTTCTTTCCTAATCTGACATGCTCTTGGTGTTTGTTTTATTTTCAATATTCAAAAATTGTAGCCAAAGATTTGCTAGTTAAGTATTCTGAAATTTGTGGTCCCAATATAGGGGTAGGGATAGCAGACTGGGGAATGCTGGCTTTCTTCTCCTAATCACCAAATAAGACAATTAGAGCTCTGTCTTGTGGCTGAGAGCTGGCAGCAGACTCGGACAGGGGGGAGGTTGGGGAGGAACATGGGCCAGTCCTGGAATCTGGAAAAGGCTCTGATGAGGGCTCTGGGTCAGAGGCAGAGATGGGGCCAGGGCTGTCTCATAGTTATCAGCTGCCTTTGGAGTCAGACATCAGTGAGGCAGATGAACAGCTGGAGCCTGATCCCAGTGTGTGAATGCACAGTTTCCAGATGAAGGGAACAGCTAAGGAACAAGGGTCGACTTGGGAGTAAGGCCACAGGTGGATGGTGAATGGCCCCTCCCATAGGGAATATAAGAGGAGCGAAAGGGGAGGAGTGTTTGCAGGAGACAATTCCTGCATTCTAGCCAAGTATTGCGGTATCTGAAAGATATCGGCCTGGCCACTCTCCAAGCCTGATAAAGATCGGAAATTGTGAACTATCTTGAAAGACTATGGGCTGGGATTTTGCTGGAGAGGAATTCACTATAAATTAAATAAAAGGGGTTTATTGGAACAAGGACTCAGCTTCATGCTGCTGGGGAAGCCTAGGTCAGAACACTCTGGCTCTCAGAAAAACCAGCTTATTATCTTCACTAACTTCACAATGGACCTTCACCACCATCTCCGCTGTTTCTATCTAACAAAGAAGACTGAGGTTAATACAGATGGATTCATTATACTTCAAAGAGGGGAAAGTTACACTTCAATGGTTCAAGACATATTTTGCACAGAAAAGAATTCTAAGATTCTAAGATTCCTAACAGAAGGAATTGAACCGAAACAAAGATTAGTGAAGTAGGCTTCATAATTGTAACAGAAAGGTGATTTGGTTACACAAATTACATTACAGGGATAGACAAAGTCTAGGATCTAATTAGAAAGGATACTACATAGCATCTTATTCGCTATATACTGATCTAAAAATAAAATTATTTGCTTGCCAGCATCTGTAAAATTACATCCTACCTGGAGGAAAATCCAACATCATGTGCTCTCTGTTAGAGATTACAGGTAGATAGAAGGAAGTGAACGTAGATTAACACTTAACACAAGTGTTAAGAATGACGAAGGAAAAACCTGGAATGCTGGTTAGCCTCAACTTACAACCATTTGTGTTAATTGATAAGTTGACCATTCAAAGATTCAACGGCACTTATGGTTAGTCCTTCCACTTCCGCAGTATATCCACAGTCCCATGATCAAAATTCAGACACTATGCAACAACAGTTGCAGCATCCTGGGGTCATGTGATTGCCATTTGTGACCGTCCCAGCTGATGTTCCACCAAGCAAAGCCAATGGAGGAAGCCAGATTCACCTAATGACAGTCAGATTCACTTAACAACGGCAGTGGTTCGTTTAGCAACTATGGCCAGAAAGGGACAGAAAATCAGGCAGATGTCAGCATTCCAAGTAATGCACCTATAGAAAACAGAGCTTTGAGGCAGGCAGATTCCTCAAAGAGCAATTTATGGGATACATCATATTGGCATGTATTGGTGAAAGCCAGCTCTGAAAATTCCTGCAGCTTTCACCTAATTAAAAAGTAAAAGTTTCCTCTTTCCTCCGAGTCACTGATCCTGCTGTCCAATCTAAGTACTGGCCAGTTGCTTGGTTACTTCACTCCTCCTCTGGCCAGCCCCCTGTTGGAATGTCCTTCATTCCCACAGGAAAATGTTTTTGTTTTGGCTACAAAACCCCAGCTATCTATCCCCCCTCCCCGCTCCCTGTCCCTTCTTCTGCTTTGTGGCAACTTTGAAGCCTCCAAGGTGACCTCAGCCAGGTTCTCTTCAGGGTTGACAATCAGACCCAGGCCATCTTGGAGGCTTCATGGTTGCCAGCAGAACTCCCTTACCCTTGTCACTGAGTGAGTAGGGGGCTAAATAAATATTTCAAAATAATATAAATAAACTACCTTGCTTCGTGATGAATATTCTCCTCCCAATTGTGACCCTGAGGACTATCTGTAAATCCTTAATTCTCTCTCGATGCTCGCTTGCCCCTTTGTGCCCACTGCAACATACTTAGCATAGGGAAAGAGTCAGAGGCACTGCACTGAGACCTTCAACACTTTCAATGTATCAGAAACCCTGGAGACATGAATATCCACAGGTGTCGCAACAAAAATCATGAAATCTTTGCTCAAATAATAAAATGGCAGGTCAGCTGAGATGTCGTTGGGGATTCCATCAGATGTCTCTGCTTGCAGCCAAAGTTTGCCCACTCTACAATTGGACAACCTGTAGTTCTCATTAGCTCCCTGGAATCTAGCAACAAACAAATACATTTCAGTGGCAGAGTCTTTTAATTCTTCTACAAACTCCAGAAAGGAGAAAGGACAAATCAGAAATGACAGCTACTACATCACTGCCATGTTCCTTGCAGCCTTTGGAGATTGGAATTGTTTCTTTTTTAAATGTTGCTTCCATACACAAAAAAAAATGTTCCTGTTCTAGACAAAACTGAATGATGGCCAGCTGCTTCCCTTTTTGCTAACGTGTGTAACACCACCAGTGACCAAAGTGCACTTTAATGATGCCTATTCAATATCATCTAATATCAAGTTTAATCACAAGTAATTCCTCCATCTCCTCACAGATGGCCCTTAGATCTACACTTGGCTTTTATAGGTTATAAATCAACTTAATTTTAAGTCATTTCTTTTTTTGCTGATCCATACTTCATACTTCTTATTAACAAGCATTCAAGAATGGGGGCGGAGGTGACAGCTCTTCATCATCTTCTGCTTTTATTGAAAGGACAAAGTAAATGGCTTTCCACTGTTATAAATAGTAAATATGAAGCATCAAGTGTAAAGTGTTGGCTCCTAGGTAACCTTAGCAAATGTCTTTTCACTCTGTCTGAATTTCTGCATGGCTTTGCTCAACATTTATGAGAGTGAAGTTCGCCTTCAGAAAACAGCGATTCTATATACCCTCTATGCTGGTTAGAATTCCTTACTCCTACCAGAATCACTCTACATGATGTCAATGAAGATTCTCAGTCATCCAGGTAAAGTCAGCATATCGTCCGCAACAATCTCCGTTCTCATTTTACTGACCTCGAAAGGATGGAAGGCTGAGTCAACCTTGAGCTGGTCAGGATCGAACTTCTGGCAGTTGGCAGAGTTAGCCTACAATACTGCATTCTAACCACGGTGCCACTATGGCTCTTGCGTATCCAACTACTTGGATAAGCAATGAAATATTTCAAACCAAAAAGGAAAAGAAATCCAATTGCTGTGATTCAACTTCCAGACAACACTACGGTGATAGCATCTAGAACCAAAGCTGAGCAGAGTTAGGAAAAAAATAACCATGTGTTATCTTTCCCATGCAAAATATTTTTCCATTTCCTTAGTATCACCAGTTATCTCAGCTAAAGTTCATGGAATCCTGCACCGCAAAAGAGAACAATATGCCGCAACTTTAATGAATATGTATCATATGTAATATTTCTCCTCAACTCTCTAAATTGGCTGTGCCACTCCGTGCACATAGTATTTGTATGGGAGGAGTTAATATTTTTGATGAAATTAAGAACTATAGGGAATCCATTCCCAGGACAGAGGAGGAACTTGGTCTCCCAAGGTCATATACCGTATTTTCACCCATATAACCCGCCCACGCAAATAACCCGCCCACGCGAATAACCCGCGGGTTTTCGGGATCATGTAAAATATTTTCCGTATACCCCGCCCACGCATATAACCCGCGACGAGTAAGAGAGAAGGGAAACAGCTGAGATGGGGGGGAAAGAAACGGAGAAAGAAGCCTGCGCAAGCTGGGGAAGAGGAAAGGAACGGAGGAGAAGGAAACAGCTGAGATGGGGGGGGAAGAAACGGAGAAAGAAGCCTGCGCAAGCTGGGGAAGAGGAAAGGAACGGAGGAGAAGGAAACAGCTGAGATCGGGGTGGGGGAAGAAACGGAGAAAGAAGCCTGCGCAAGCTGGGGAAGAGGAAAGGAACGGAGGAGAAGGAAACAGCTGAGATCGGGGTGGGGGAAGAAACGGAGAAAGAAGCCTGCGCAAGCTGGGGAAGAGGAAAGGAACGGAGGAGAAGGAAACAGCTGAGATCGGGGTGGGGGAAGAAACGGAGAAAGAAGCCTGCGCAAGCTGGGGAAGAGGAAAGGAACGGAGGAGAAGGAAACAGCTGAGATCGGGGTGGGGGAAGAAATGGAGAAAGAAGCCTGCGCAAGCTGGGGAAGAGGAAAGGAACGGAGGAGAAGGAAACAGCTGAGATCGGGGTGGGGGAAGAAACGGAGAAAGAAGCCTGTGCAAGCCTCCGATCGTGTAAAATATTTTCCGCATACCCCGCCCACGCATATAACCCGCAGGGGGCGCTGTGCATGTAAAAACCGCATATAACCCGTGGGTTATATGGGTGAAAATACGGTAATATCTAGAATTATAATACCTACAATTCCATTTTAAATTGTATTTTTATTCCAATTTTATTCCAATTACATTTTGAATTGTATTTTATCAAATTTCATTTTAAATTATTTTATCAAATTTTAGTAATAATTTGTTTCTGGAACTTTGCATTTTGAAATGGCTGAAGGGCTAATCAATAAAAACTCAATCTATATAATACCTAGCTCAAGATTTGCAATCTTCCAGATTACAACAAAGATGCTTGTTGATAATCCAAAGGTTGAAAATCCAAGGAAAATCTATAGAAAGTAAATAAATAAACATCTTCTTGGACCAAATACAAGGATTGGGGGCAATGATTTTGCTCCTAACTGAGTAAACAGCATCAGACATTGCCGTGGGAGAGGAAAAGTCTGCCAACTTTCTTCCTCCACTAAATATCTAAATGGAGATTGTGGTTTGGGGAGATCTATTAGTATGCTAATGATTCCCAGCTACTGTATATATCTCTATCACAGGCTGAATCGAAGGTACATACAGAATTTTGAATCCGTGTCTCAAGCCTGTTCAAATTCAGAAAGGATGGAACAGGTTAAAATCAAACAAAATAAAGTTACAGTTTGTTTAAAAATTCTTATCATAGCTGGTGGTTTTTTGAAATGGTAGCACTCTTCCTATCAGAGCATGTTAAAACATACAATGAATAGTTGGAGGAACTGGGCCTGGCTAATCTAGTGAAGAAAAGGACCAGGGGAGACATAATAGCAGTGTTCCAATATTTGAGAGGCTGCCAGAGAGGAAGGGGTCAAGGCACCTGAAGGCCAGATAAGGAATAATGGATGGAAACTGAACAAGGAGAGATTCAACCTGGAAATAAGGAGAAATGTTCTGACAGTGAGAACAAACAACCAATAGAACATCTTTCCTTCAGAAGTTGTGGGAGTTTCATCACTGGAAGCTTTCAAGAAGAGACTGGACTGCCATATGTCAAAAATGGTATAGGGTCTGCTTGGGTGGGGGATTGGACTAGATGACCTACAAGGCCCCTTCCAACTCTGTTAATCTGTATCTATTTATAGGTTCATGATTTGGGATAAAAGCACAGCTATATCTTGATGGAGGGGTGAGGGCCACGGCTAAGGGGACTTTCAACTAGCTGCTATGATAACTCCAACTGTACAAAGAGTGAGGGAACCTTAGCATGGTAATCTGTTCTGACCCCCCCCCCTCCATACGTCGAGGCACTCCAAGACAAGAATTACTACTAGACAATTTATTCACAGTAAATTAACACTTTGACAAGACCTGGGCAGCATTCCAGATTTCCAAGATAAGAACTACATCCGAGAGCTTCTCCAGCGTTGGTATAATTAGTTGAATCCTGAAAACAGCCTCCTCCCAAAGTCTCTCCTTATATACTCTCTTGGGAGGAGCCTAATTACAACCACCTGGGTCCAATTATCTTCTGTAGTTGTTCACAGTGTTTCTCTGCTCGCCTTTGTTTGGCGTCCGGGACCAATTCCCTCTGCACCTCCTCACCTCTCAAGGGCCTGATGTCCTCACCACTACTCCAGGGCCTGACCTCAGGTACCAACTCCCTTTGGCTTTCACCGCTGCTCCATGCCTCAGGCGCCTCCTGGTATCCAACCAGCCTCTCTGGTCTCTGCTCGGAATTGGAACCCTGTCCAGGGTCCTCCACATCTTCCAGAGCCGACTCATAAGGCGCCTCGCTGTCAGAGTCTGTTTGCAGCTCCAATGGCTTCTACTGGGCCACAACAGTAACCCATGCTCTCATTTAGACTACTGCAATGAACTTTTCATGGGTTGCCTCTAATGACCCCACCCCCAGAAACTATAATTGATACAAAATGTAGCAGCCTGTATATTAATAAATCAAAGTCCCTATAGTCAAATAACATTTATTCTTCACTCACTGTATGTGTAACCAATGAGCTACGAAGGGCAATTCAAAGTCCTGGATTTGACCTATAAAGTGTTATATGGCTTGACATCAAGATATCTCTTCTTCTTAGAAATAGTTTAGCAATAGCAATAGCAGTAGCAGAAGACTTATATACCGCTTCATAGGGCTTTCAGCCCTCTCTAAGCGGTTTACAGAGAGTCAGCATATTGCCCCCAACAATCTGGGTCCTCATTTTACCCACCTCGGAAGGATGGAAGGCTGAGTCAACCCTGAGCCGGTGGGATTTGAACCGCTGAACTGCTGATCTAGCAGTAGCCTGCAGTGCTGCATTTAACCACTGCGCCACCTCGGCTCCCCTCCTAGTTGACCCAATTCAAACAGTATGGCTCTCCAGAAACATCTCTCCATGTAGGGGAGAGGACTGTCAGGCTTTGCTTCTCTTTAGAAGCACCCATATTAAGAAACAATCCTGCCCCCCACTCCTCAAGATTAGATTGACATCTGTATTGTTGGCCTCCTGAAACCTATGAAGGAAAATGGTTCTGGAGAGTTTGTTGTGACAGTTACTGCTTTGTAGTTATTCATTCCCTTTGTTGGCCTGATTACGTTCTGATTTACGTTAAAATTATGTTTTAATGTTTTAAGCCACCAAGAGTATTAGTGGTTGTGGTTGTTGAATCCAGATTATTGCATAGATGCAATAAATGAATGAATAAATAAAGTTTATCCATTTCAATAGATGCAGCTCAACTTCCACATGTCAGAAATATAAACCAGATACGCGACGAAGCAGAATTTCTCTCTGAATGCAACTACCCTGCAGAGGTCAGCCCTCTTCAAGCATGTAGCCAAGGGCCACCTTCAATTTCTGCTGCGCTTGAAGATCTCTCAGTTCTTCTTCACTGGCCATCCCTGTCCCTGTTTTTTTTTTTTGTGTGTGTGGCAGCTAATGAAAATCCATGGGAGCTGAGCATGAAACCTCTCACCCAGAACTTTGCTTTGGTTTAGAAAATATTTTGCTCAGCTTGTGCAAAAATAAAATGAGAGGCAGGCTTGGGGAAGTGAGGAGGAACAGATGGAAGAAGGAAGTAGAACATCAGAGAGCTCTAATTAGTTATCAGGGTAACGAATGGCTGTTTTTAATTAATATGGGTTTCACGAAGTTGTACATTTTAATTTTAGGAGAGAGAATTAGTCAATATATGGTGAAAGCGAATTTGGCATGTAAATATAACAATAATGTAAATCTCAGAATGTCCATATGGGGAGAATTCTGCTAGATAGCAAGGAAATACACATTTTAGGTAAAGCTTTGCCATGCCTCAGTCGTGGGCTGGTGAAAGATGGAAGCTCTGCTGTGAGCATGTCTTCAGCAAATGGTTAACGGGACATTTGTGCTATGGCAATCCCAGCAGGCAGGCAATAACAGTTTCCTATTTCGGCATCATGATGAAGGTGTAATGCTGGTACAGTCTCCTACACTGTTCTACAGTAGTTGTCATTTCAGAATGAAAATGAACTTTAAAACACTTTTCAGAACAGAAGTGAATAAGAATGCTTTTGTTGTGGCCCACCAGCAGCCAGCAGAGTTGGCAGCAGAGTCAGACAGTGAGGAGGTTGGGGAGGAACATGGGCCAGTCCTGGGGGCTGAGGAAAGCTCAGATGAGGGCTCTGTTTTGGAGGCAGAGAGGGAGTTAACTAGCAGTGAGGCAGAGGAACAGCTGGAGCCTGTTCCCAGTGTGCACATGCACAGAGCTGCCAGAAGTCAAGGACAACTAAGAAAGCAGGGTCAAGTTAGGAGTACACCCACACTTTGGAGGTGATTGGCCCCTCCCAGAGGAAACAAAAGAGGAGCGAATGGGGAGTGGGCTTTTGTGGGAAACAATTTGTTCATTCGGTCATTTCAAGAGTGGAAAGTTCTGTTGGTGATTATAAGAGACTCTGTGTCATGTTTTGCTTTGCCCTGTGTTTGGAAACTAGTTATCTTGTAGCACTCCAAAGGAGATAAGGTGCGTGTGGATAAACATTCCTCTGAAAGATTGTTTGAAAAAGCCTTGTTGACTGGGAATGAAAGGAATTTTATGACTATGGATTGAGAAGCTTGGTGAGGAGGGGTTCTGCCCAGCCCCTCGGGGCATCCTAGAATATAGGAAGTGGTAGAAGTGGCTCTTCTGGATGTCTACCTGCCACATTGCCAAGGAGCTCCTTCCCTTTCCCTCTCCATCCCCTTCCAACCCAAAGCGTGAACTCACCATGCTGCTCCATTTTGAGGAGTTGAATCTGGATGGTAACTTTGCTCTTCGTCCGGCCAGGAAGATTGCCAGAGTCCTCCAAAGTGGCATCGGAAGGACATTTTGCCCTGGCTTTCCTCTTTGTTGCCCCCAAGCAGCATCAGAAGAGTTCTCTGCATCGTTCCTGAAATCTCCGGAACCTAAGAAAAGGAAGAGAATGGACTCAGATCTCTTTTCCAGGCTCTCCCTGCTCTGTCTCTGGGACAGAGGGGCATTTGGGCAAAGACAGAAGCTCCCTCCGTGTCAATCTCTGCCAAGGAGCCCAGTCCGGAGGGCGTCCCTTCCCTACCTGACCCCCCTCCCTTTCCCCATCCCAGGGCAAAGGCTCTCAGACCAACCTTCCGCCTCCCAAACAAGAAAGAGGAGAAGCTCTTTAGAGGAGCCCTTCGGAAGACCTACTTACGTCATGGCAAACATCTTGGCTCTGCTCCGTGAGCGCTGGCAGTTGGTGACCTTTGACCCTGGATGGATGAAGTCACACTGCCAATAGAATTCCCACAGAGGTGTAGGCCTCCATTGGGATCTAGCTAAGGTCACCTGCTCCACCTTTTCTGCTTACACTTTGGGCAGCCAAATATCGCTAGGAACCTGCCAACAAATCTCTCCAGCTTCCTCTTTCTCATCTTTTGGTACAGAAGCCCCCCCCCTCTCTCTCCCTCTCTCTCCCTCCCTCCCCCCTCCCCCCTCTCTCTCAACACTGCTGGGTCTAGAGTCATCTCCCTCTGTTTTTTGTGCTTAAGTGCAGATACCTTTTTCTGCATGCCAAACTACTGTTAGTTAGTCTGAGTTTAAGGACAGAGAAAGACAGTAGAAAAATTCTCTCCTGAGGTTTTTAACTTCAGGCATAATTCCTCATACAGCAATTCAGGCCAGAAAGAAAATGCATTGATAGAAAAGATTCTACTCAAAGCTTATTGATGCTGGGTCCCAAATCACATGACTCTTTTAGACTAGTTCCAATATTGAGGCATCCGGCTCTTAAGAAAGCCAAAGGATCAGATTTTTCCTTTTTAGGCAACAGGCCGATGGACTGCCCCTTAGTATGGAAGCTCTATTAAACCGTTATGTTAGCTCTGTGCCAGTAGTTTTTGTATTTTGGTGCACATCACAGCTCCGCCCTCTCAATTCTTTCTGTTTGCATAAAAACACCCTCATTTTTCTTCTGCACAACAAAGTTCAAGTCTAAGAGAGGGAGAGAAAGAGAATATCCCTCCCCAACCAGGTCCCTCCCCCAAGCTAGGCTGAAGCCTGAGAATTGTACATAGGAGCTAGGATTACAGGACGTTGCTATGCTAGAAACCAGCCATAACCAGAATTTAATGATATGGGAGTTACTCTAGAGACAACTCCAGGCACTAGGATCATAAAAGGAAATCAGTAAATAAGGGCAGTTTGTGAGAGTGTGTTATTCAGTTTTCAGGTGGTCTTTGTCAGCTAGGCGTTTGGTTCTGGAGATGAGGGTCTTGGCTACAGAGTTGATCTGTGCAGGGTGGTGATGGGATTGTGTGTTTAAGTAGTGGTTGGCGTGTGTGGTTTTTTCCGGTAGATGGTGTGTCCTAGGGAGCCATTGGGTTTTTTGTAGATTAGGACGTCCAGAAAGGGAAGTTGGTTGTTTGCTTCTATTTCCATGGTGAATTGTATTTTGAGGTGTAGGCTGTTGAGATGTGTGAGGAAGTTGTCCAGTTTTTCTTTCCTGTGTGGCCAAATCACGAAACATATCATCAACGTATCATCAACATATCTAAGCCAGAGTTTGGGTTTGTGTTCAGATTTATCTAAGGTGTTAGTTTCAAAATGTTCCATGTATAAGTTTGCGATGACACAAACGCTCACCCATCCTGATATTCCTGATGATCCTTATTTTGGCACTAAGAACAAACCAAGCTTAGTTTATTCTTTGATAGTTAATCCCCTTCCATTAGCCTTCCAAAGTCATCAACTTCAAGCAATAACACATTAAATGTAGGCTAATGCCAAGCTATGACATTTTGAATAACTGGGAGATGGCTCTTGAGAAAGAGCAAACATCGTAAGAATGTTAACATTTGGTATTATTCGAGATGCTATGTAGTGCTATGTTTTATCTCAGAATCACTCCAAATTCATCACTTTTTTCTTTTGCATACATCTTCAGCTTCAGTTTTTGCAAAAGATGCAAAAGTTTGAAATACTTCCTCATACTCATATAAATATACAGGTCTAGTGAAAATTAGCTTAATTCATGCAAGTAATAGCAATATGCACTATCTCCTCTGAATATTCTCTAAGATTTACTTGAACTGAAAGGCAAGTCCTCTTCAAAGAATGCAGAAAGAAGTCACTCATAGATGTGAATAAAAGCAAAGACTGGCTTACCAATGAGATCTGCTTGTAAAGATGAAGTGCTTTCAAAGAGTAAAATAAAATCTTGCAGGCGTCGTGCACAGATTTGTAACGAGAGAAGTATTATTTCATAAATAAATAAATAAAGTTTGTAATCATAGAGATTTCTATCTTTCAAGTCATTTGCCTACAGTTAAAGCACCTTTAAAAAAAAAAACTGGAAGAAAACCTGTAATTGCTTCTCAGCACATATTATTTGTGGTATGCAAAGTTTTTTAATAGTATATTTTTATGTACAAATTATGCAAATAGAATTTTCACTTTATGGAAGTTCTCTTTAACAATTGCAAATGAATCAGCCACACTGCTGTGGAAGAACGCATTAACCAGGGCATCCTATAATGAATAGATAGTCAGCCCAGGTTGAAGGAATTTAAATTTAATTTAAATGCTTTATTGGTGGGTAGGGAAGGCTTACCTAATCTTGAGAAAATGCAACATAAGCAGAGTGTTGTGCAGCATTCAGTGCCAAGTTATGGAAAAACAGCCACTAGGTTAATCTCCCACAATGCCTCTAGCTTAATTTGAATTTGCAGCATTGAAAATTAAGATAGCGGGTAGACTCAGGCCTCCTGCAAGCCTCCTCCGACAAAAATAGCCTTAAAATAAAGGCATTGTGAACTTGTAAACTGTAATCCACCCATCTCCCAATATGTTGTATGGAAACTCAAGCTTTTTAACAGTTCATTAGATTCTTGGTGGGAAACGTTCTGTAACTAAACAAGAGATACAAGTCTAGATCCATGTTTCATTCCGTATTGTTTTACTACTAATACTGGAGTTGGATATCACAGGGTGTAATAATTGCATCATATATCATGGGAAAGACTATTAAAAAAACTGACTTATATTATATCTTTGATCTAACTAGCCCAAAAATATTGACCCAAACTAACAGGATTTCTCCCAAATATGTTTTTTGAGCCTTAACTGAAATTGAATACAGAAAACATTTGCAAAGTATCGCATGTTGTCTACTATTCTGAGACCACCTTTGTAATATGATAGCTCCATATTTAATCTTTTATTAGGACATGCTCATTGAAATTGTCTGTGTGTACGTGCTCTTTTGAGTCAGCGTTCACTTCATACAACTGCCTGGATAATTGAAAATAATTGAAATAATTCAAGCTGGACATTTTCTTGGCAAGATTTCAGAAGTGGCTTGCCATTGCTTGTCCGTAAGGTTGAGAGAGATTGACTGGCCCAAGATCATCCCACTGGCTTTGTGCCTAAAGCAAGACTAGAATTCACAACCTCTGGTTTCTAACTTGGTCCCCTAACCACTACATCAAACTGGCTGCTTCCCATTGAATGAATGAATGACATTTAAATTCTTTAATATTTATACATTATTAAATCATTCAATTATAATAGTGTCCCCTTTGTGTAAAAATACACATTAAAAGAAAAAAGAGAACAGAAGTAAGAATAGAAGTGAACAAAAAGAAGAGGGTTTTTTGTACCAGAAGCAAAGAACCTGTCATAATGTTCAGTTGTGCCTTCAATGTCCAAGAGAATTAGTCTTTTGGCTACAATCAATGATTCTCAGTGTCATTTTTTATTAATGTGTCACCCTGGATTTGAAGGGAATCCACTACTGGATTTGAAGGGAAAGGGCAAATGTTATACAGTAGGTGAAGGGCAGGCTGTTGCTGGATTGATCTTTCCCTGTGGCCTACTTAATATCTGCCACTTGTAGCAACTGGGAGAGATTGTGGCAGGCTGAGAGACTACTGAAAAGAGCATTAGATATAAAAAAACTAAGAAACAAGGAGGAGAATCCATTGCTAGCTCATCTATAAATGGCAATTCAGCCCAGGTGGCAAAATACCCCAGCAGAAATGGTTCAAAATGTTGCAATGAATTCACCAACACATATGGCTTATAAATTCCAACAGCACTTTCCAAGATTCTTTATTTATCCCCAATTCTAACATAAGATTCTGAAAATTGTTGAAAAGATGGAATTGGGGCTTTCTTGATCTCATGTTCAGCTGTGAGAAATTTAACAGCAACTGCTTCATTCCACAGAATGGAGAACTGGACCTGGATGCAGAAGCTCTCAAGAAGCTGGTCCCTTAACAAATAGCTATTGTGATTAAGTTGAGGACAACTGAGGCCAAGAACATTTGGAAAGTTAGAATTTACTCACTTGTTATCCAAAAGGGTCTAATACTATTGCAAAGCTTTATAAACACTCATAAAGGGGTTTTTAATTGAAGCACACATAATCCATTTATCACCATTTCTCATACAGCTCTTTCCTTGAAGATCCAGGATCATCCTGAGCATTAAAACAAGCCTTTAAAATATGTTTTGTTTTCTTGCAGTGTCTGTTTTAAAATATCTGTGTCCAATAAAGGTGTAAGGATTCAGGAGCATTGTATGCTGCCCAACTGACAGTCAAAATTGTTATTTGTCATACTTCATTAGAACCATTTACATATTCTGCACATATATTCCCTAACAATGTTGTCAATGCTCTTGTCAAGCAACTTATATTTAATATGCTTTCTAAATGTAGAGCAGTCCCCTTTTTCCAATCTTACAATAGTTACTGTCTATCAAAAAGAAAAAGAAACATAATTTACCATACACCAAGATGATTTATTAGGCAATTGTGGCCAAACCACAAATTCTAAAATTGTTTCCTCCCCCCCACCCCCTATGAGAAATTTTAAATTGGGCATCTTCATTTGGGCTAAATCCTCTTCACATTCAGCCCCTAATGTCCATTGGAGTCTAGAACAACTTTCCATGGCTGTCTCCCTATGGTCATCTCCTCACATCCCTATCACTGCGGGCGACTTGCTGCAGCCAACTCAAGTTGCTACAGTGAGATGGTGGCAGCAGGTGGCTATGGCATAATGGCCGTGGCAAGATGGGTGTGGCAGGTTGACCATGATGAGATGGCTACAGCAAGTGTTCTCATTCCATATCCATTGATTCCCACACTTAGGTCAGCAAAATAATGTCATCTTCATGTATGGTCTTTGCTTCCCCAGGCAAGAAGATCTCTGTTGCAGCCCTCCTGCTATAAAATACTCTACTACTAGAGATTTAGGCTTCCTGTTCCCTCCCAGTATTTCATAAAGAGATCAAGACAACTATATTCCGCTCTTTTAACTTTAGTTTATTTATCTGAGGCATGAAGGAGGTATCTTTTGTTTATTGTGTTTTGTACACTACCCAGAGTTTTCAGAGGATGCTGATGGAGAAGGAGGAGGAAGAGGATTTAAATTTGCATCTCATCCAGCATCAAATAATTCAAGGGGAAAAGAATAAAAAACCTGTAAATAAATAAATCTCAATAATTGTTGGGCTTTGTTTTGATCTTTTTCTCCTGTGCAGAACTGGCCCAGTTTAGAAGAGCCCAGTCTCTGTGTTATGAGGATGTGCACAATTTTTAAACAAAGTAAGCTAGGCTGGTGATCTTCAGTGATGACAGAATGATGCTGAGGGATAAACCAAAGGAGATATGCTGCATCAATTCACTGGTCAGACTCCAGCACATAGATAATCTTATAAGTAAATCACATATTGGGAAATGGATAATTTCATTCTCAGCCATTCTGAGAAGAAACAGAAAAGCCAGCTGAGCTTTCTTTAGCCTGGAAAATAAATAGAATTGTTCCCTGGCCAATGTTGGCCATCATTTACCTGCCCTGCCTCATAGAATGGAAATTTCTGCTGCATAAAAGCACATATTTATTTATGGGCAGTAGCATTCCATACAGTAAATGAGTTGCTATTTCTGTTTCCTAAAGTGATGCAAAGCTGAATGACTTAATAACCAAGACAATGTGTACTTTAGAGAAAATCTTGGTCTGGCTCCCAGATTCTTGAGCTAGAAGAGTAAATTTGGACCACTAGTTTACGAAACAGAGCAATGTACAATCAAGGGTACCAAAACTGTGGGAGTCATAACCACAATTAATGGAGGAGGAGGAGGAGAAGGAGGAGGAGGAGGAGGAGGGGAAAGAGAAAGAGGAGGAGGAGAAGGAGAAGAAGGAGAAGGAGGAAGAGAAGAAGGAGAAGGAGGAAGAGGAGGAGAAGAAGAGGAAGAAGAAGAAGAAGAAGAAGAAGAAGAAGAAGAAGAAGAAGAAGAAGAAGAAGAAGAAGAAGAAGAAGAAGAAGAAAGCTTCTGAATCCCACCCAAATGCCCAAGGAATTTTCCAAGTAGAATAGCAGACAATTTCTAAAATGTATTAAGGAAGCTGCACATACATATCTGTCTTTCAAAGCTCTTTGTGGGCATTTGGCCAATGGATGCTTTTTTTAAAAAAAAAATCTCCTTGGGAATGATTATCTATTTTCATTTGTCTTGATTTAATCTTGGCACCAGGTATTACAGAAGCATGCATATCTGTCAGGTAATAATGCTGCATAAAGCTGTATTAATGAGACATAGTTCAAGAGGAAGCAAATGATAAGATCTTAAATGGCAGCGCCTGATGCTTAGCAACCTTCTCTGCAGAAGCAAAAGGAATCAAAGGCCTGGGGCCCTTATGCTATTCTTTTTCTTTCTAGGGGGAGAGAAAAGCCCCGGAATTAAACATGAATTGGGTAACAAGGATCAAATGGTCACATGCTTCAGTCTTAGCGCTGTGCAGAAACAAATTCTCCCGCCTGTTCTCTCAAATTAATTAAACATTGTTGGGTTGCACAACTTGCTTTCAGAATAGATAATTACTGGGAAGTATGTCTGGGTGAAATGTGGCATTGTCAACCTTGTAAGCTTCCACGCTATTTTTTCATAATGTCTCTAGAGGAACATTTCAAGGGAAATTATAACTTTAATGAATTAAATTCCTACGATGATTGTGGGAAATTTAAATGGTGGAGCCAGTTTGCTGTACTGAGTTGGAGGGTCAGTCTTCCTCCACTCTTAGTATTCCGACAGGAACACTGTTTCAGAAAAACGGTCCAATTTTTGTACTTCCTGGGAAAATACAATCTCAGGATATCCTTTCAAATCACTTGCTTCTACCCTTCTACATCTTGTTTCCTTATATGGTAAAAGGTAAAGGAGTCCCTGCAGATTTTACTTCGCTACTTGTTGCCAACTCTAGGGGGCAGTGCTCATCTCCATTTCAAGGCCATTGAACCATGCTGTCCAAAGACATTTGCACAGTCATGTGACCAGTATGACATCATAAGATGTTGCTACCTTCCTACTATTTATGTACTTGCATTGAGCTGCTTTCGAGCTGCTAGTTTGGCAAGAGCTGGGACGAGGATGGGAGCTCACCCCGTCATGTGGCACTCGGGTTTTGAATCTGGGCAGCCTGCAGTCAACAAGCCCAGCATCTTAACTGCTGAGCTACTATGCCACCCTTCCTTATATAGTATTCTTCCTGAATAATAGATTTATAATTCTGTTGTCAACTCGCAAAGCCTTCCCAACCTGCTCTTGAGTTGCCATAGGCAGGGCGATGGGGAATCAAGCATCGCAGCTGTATCAAGGGGTTTGCACTTTTGTCAAAACAAAACACATTCCAGCCGGCAAACGTCAAGGCCATCTCCATGAAGATCCACAGTGGATGGAGGGAGTGACTTCTACAACCCGTGAAATTACTTTGTGGGGAAAATGTGACTGATGACACACCTTGAGGGGAAGGGGAAACAGGGTAAGTGCCAAAGTACGAATTAAGTGAGAGTTGGCTTCACTTGGTACGTGCTGACATGATGCTCCTAATAAATAACTGGATTTCTTTTGAACTTTGGCTTGACATTCGTATTTTAATTAGGGCATTGGACGGAGCCCTGAAATCTGTTTTAACTCATATCCACCATCTATCTATCTATCTCTCTCTCCTCTCTCTCTCTCTCTCTCTCTCTTGTTTTCTACTTTAGGTTTTTGAAAATTTCAGAATTCAATTGCATTTTTTTTCTACTTTAGATAATTATGGATCATCAAAGTTGTTACTACAGAAGGAAAGATTGGGAAGCAGTTTTATAGAAAGCTTTAGTAGTCTTTCTGTCTGACCATTCAGATATCAGCTATTTTGTCACTATCTAACCTATCTGCTAACTGGATTAAAAAATATTAGTTATTTATTATTTTATGAACTCAGCAAGGACAAGTGTTACAAAGAACATAGTGTCTCTAGCCTTTCATTCTAGATTTGCATGCATTAGTAAGTAATTTTTAGACCAGTTTTATAAATAAGAACCTTTTTTAAAAAAAAATTAAAAGAGAAACAATTACAATTAGTGGTGGATTGTCAGTGGGTAGTCAAAATCTGCCTAATTTTACAGACAGTAAAACAAAGTTTAGCCACAAAGAGACTAAATAATACTGATCTGATAACAGCTATTATATGTAAAAAAGATTGGTGTTTCCCGGGCATTTTATTAGGTGAGGTGTTAAAGCAAAAGCATTTAGACTTATAGTCTGCCCCATAATACTTCACAGCACTCTGGACGGTTTACAATGTAGAAGCACTATATGCATATTGCCCCCAACAATCTGGCTCCTTATTTTAATGACCTTGGAAGGATGCAAGGGTGAGTCAACCTTGAGCTTGGTCAGTATTGAACTCCAAGCTCTGGACAGAGTTTTGCCTGCAATACTGTACTTTAACCACTGTACCAACTGGGCTCATTTATAAAGTGGGTCCTTGAGTCCTTATAGAAAGTGCAGTATATTAGGATGTGGGCTGTGGTTTTAATGACCCCTTGTTTGCATCATTCAGGACATGTTGAATAATCTGAAGAGAAACCAGAGTATATATTTGGAAGAAGTATATGTTTTAGTACATGTACAGTACTAAAAATACATGTGACCAGAACTCAATGTACTATGTGTATGCATTTAGGCTTCCTTATAGTGCTGTCCTACAATTGAATGCAATAAAGAGTGCTTTCAGGAGGAAAAATAAGAAAGGAGCTTGTGAAAACCAAGTCCTTACTTACTGATTTTCTCTCTCATTATTGTCAGGGATCCAAGTAACAGATCCAATGCAATCAAAACTCCGAGGCCAAGGTGCTCCTCAAAGTCCAAATTTATTAAGCATATCATATTGGCACATCTGGTGAAAATATGACACTGAAGGTTGCGAGGTTTTCCTCACCCAAATTAAAAAATCAAAGTTCTTTCCCCCAGGACACATGTCCATCACCTGGTCCAACCAGGTCACAGTCTCAACTCCAGCTGCCTTCAGTCCTTGCCTCCCCAGGACCTGGTGGGAACGTCCCTGGTTCCCAGGAGAAAGAATTTTATTTTGGCTACAAGTCCCCAGCTATCTCTACTCCCCCCTCTCATTCCCACACCTCCAACCAGTCTTGCTGTGGCAGCCCTGAAAATGCTCCAAAATGGCTTCAGGGTTGACAATTATTTGAAGCAAACACTTCATTTCCCCCAGGCATACTGTTTTCTAAAGCATATTTCATTCTACCCCATGACTATTCTTTATGGATCCCTCTGAAGATTTGCATGGTGAGATGACCCCATTGCCTAATGTATACCTAAGCAGGCATAGAGGCAATGCTTCTACTGAGCCAGGGCTAAATGGCAGAAGATTATTGGAAGATCAATCAGTCTTTCTCCCCTGTCAAACAATGAATACTCTAGGCGACTCCTGCCTATCTTGCTAATTTTCCAATAGTACGCATCATGTTTATGTGGTATTAATTGTAATTCCCAGAAGGTGTTGCTTGTTAACAGATGCCCATAATTGTTTTTTCCTCCCCAAGAAAGATGTAAACTCTCAAAAGCTCAATAAAATATAGTCACTGTGGAAAATATTAAAGTAAGGTACATAAGCAAGTTGGGCCTGATCCAGTCTAATCTATGTCAGAATGAATGAATGAATGATTTGGCCTTTCTATTTATCAGCAACTGCTTTTATCGTCACAAAAACAAAGAGATAAACTTGGGTTTTTTTAAAAATCTAAAGCCTCCTAGATTTTGCTTCAAAATGTCAGCATTTCATCAGCAATCAGAATCTTAACAGCAGCATAAATGTCACATCCGTTTTTAGTAATCTAGTGCAAACACCTGTTTCTTCTCTGGTGTCTAGAAAACGTGATGATAATTGCTTTGAGAACACAAGCCATGAATATTAGGTTTTCACAGTTCAAGAGTTTTCCTTGCCTGAATCTGGCCAGGGAGACATCTGCTAGTATCTTGTTTTTCATTGTCTTTTCTTTGCTATTCTGCTGATTGCCTGGCTTCCAGTCCCACTAAAACCCAAGAGAAGACTTTATAATGGAATTCAAGTGATGGAGATTTATTTATTTAATTACTTACAAATTAAGAAGTGATATTGGAAATAATGAAAAGGAAGGGAAAGGGAAGGAATAAAAAAGAAAGGAATCCTCTGAAAATCATGACACACACTACACCCCCCAAACTAATCAGATTTTATATTGTTAATAGATGGGACAGATGCATTTAAAATGAAATAAAATCTGTACTTTGTGGCATTCGATGTTAAATAAATATTCAGTATCATTTGTCTGAACTACAGCCATAACTTAGTGGCAGAAATTGACAAGGACTGCACATTTGTGTTCTTAAAGACTTTTTAATCCCAAGGTAGTAGTAGAAACTAATCAGCCCACATATACCTAAATTGCTATATCAAAATTAAACTGAGTAAAATCCTCCTATCTCTTCCAATTTTCTTGCCTGAAACTGAAATTTGCATTGGACAATCAGCTATCCCCAAACAACTTTCACCTTTTGTCTCCCTTAATACAGGTGGTGTAGCTGCAACTTAATCTTTATATGCCACTCATAGTGTTGCATCACTGATCCTTCCTAAATCCTTCCTAAAGCGGATTCAAGATAATACAACTTTACAGAATTTGAAGTTTTAATAGCATTTTAGCCTTCCTTAAGATGTTGGGACCATGGAAATAAATCCATGGATTTAAGGCTTTATTAGCAAATATTAGGATTCAGTGTTTGACAGCCCAAATACCTGTGACTGACTTTAATATTCAAGGAGCCTGTAGAAAAAGAACAGCCCTGAAAACAACAGCAATAATGAAAAAAACCTCACATAATCCCATTGACGTTGAAAATAGAAGTTTGGCATAGAGATGAAAAGAGATTATACAGTATCCATCTAACATGTTATTGCCCAGAAATCTCTATCTACAACTCAGTTACATTTTTAATTATAAACTGCTGGGGAAAGTAGGTTTCCTCCCTTCTCTGAAATTTAAACCCCCTCCCCCTCCAGATGGTTTGAATGCAGAATAAAGAGAGTCTTGAAAATCTTTAGAGGTCTTTAAATCTAACCCCTGCCCAAACAGGAGACCCTTTACAAGAGGTCTTCAAACTTGGCAACTTTAAGACTTGTGGACTTCGAGTCAGTAGCCGAGCTGGCAGTTGAGTTCCCTAGGCTTATGGTGCTGGGGGACTTCAATCTGCCTTCGCTCGGTGAACGCTCTGATGGAGCGCAGGAGTTCATGGCTTCCATGACAGCCATGGGCTTGACCCAGGTAATTCGAGGCCCAACTCACTCAGCGGGTCACACACTCGACCTCGTATTCCTCTCGGAGCAGTGGAGTTGTGATCTTGGTCTGAGGGGTAATGAGATCATACCCCTGTCGTGGTCAGACCACTGCCTACTGAGGCTAGACTTCCGGAGGCCAAACCCCCACCGTAGGGAGGAGGAACCGACCAGGTGGTTCCGCCCCAGGCGACTTATGGACCCTGTAAGGTTCCAGACGGAGCTTGGGGTCATTCCTGATACCCTCGCCCACAGTTCGGCGGAGACTCTTGCTGCTGCCTGGCACTCGGCAGCGTCAGAGTCTCTGGACCGGATTGCGCCACTACGGCCCCTCCGGGTCAGCAGCTCCCGGAGGCCTCCTTGGTTCACCGAGGAGCTCCGGGAGATAAAGCGCCGGAGAAGACACCTAGAGCACCAGTGGAGATCCGATAGGTCCGAACCGAACCGAGCACTTTTGACAGCATGCACCAAGGAATACATCCGGGCATTAAGAACAGCTAAGAGAACACACATTGCCACCTTGGTAGCGTCCGCCGAGTCCCGCCCAGCCGCCCTGTTTAGGATAACCCGCTCCCTCCTAAATAGGAGGGAGACAGGGGACCCCTTACAGGGTAGGGCTGAGGAGTATGTTCAGTTCTTGGCGGACAAAGTTGCTCGGTTTCGGGCGGACCTGGACTCCACTCCCGCAGATCCAGCCGAGACACAAGGGAATGACTTGGCAGACCATCTCTGGGTTGAGTTTCAGGATGTTGCCTCCGGGGATGTGGACAAGGCTATGCGAGCTGTGAGTGCTTCCACCTGTATACTGGACCCGTGTCCCTCCTGGCTGGTTGCCAACAGCAGTGAGGTGACACGAGGCTGGATCCAGGCGGTTGTTACCGCCTCTCTTCGGGAGGGGTACTTCTCCACCGCGCTCAAGGCGGTGGTGGTGAGACCCCTCCTGAAGAAACCGTCCTTGGATCCAGCTGTTCTTAATAACTACCGTCCAGTCTCCAACCTCCCCTTCGTTGGGAAGGTTGTTGAGAAGGTGGTGGCCTTCCAGCTTCAGCGTACCTTGGAGGAAGCTAACTATCTTGACCCCTTCCAGTCCGGCTTCAGGCCCGGTTACAGCACAGAAACCGCTTTGGTCGCATTGACCGATGATCTCTGGAGAGCCAGAGATGGAGGCCACGCGTCCATCCTGGTTCTCCTTGACCTCTCAGCGGCTTTCGATACCATCGACCATGGTATCCTTCTGCGACGACTGCGGGAGGTGGGGGTGGGCGGCACTGTTTTGCAGTGGTTCTCCTCCTACCTCTCGGACAGGTCGCAGTCGGTGTCGGTGGGGGGACAGAGATCGTCCCCGAGGCCCCTAACTTATGGGGTGCCGCAGGGTTCGGTCTTATCCCCCCTGCTGTTTAACATATACATGAAACCGCTGGGCGAGATCATTCGGAGGCACGGGATAAAATACCATCAATATGCGGACGATACACAGTTGTATCTGTCCGCCCCGTGCCAACTCAATGAAGCGGTGGACGTGATGAACCGGGGTCTTGAGGCTGTTAAAGACTGGATGAGAGCTAACAAACTGGTACTCAACCCGGACAAGACCGAGTGGCTGTTGTGTTTTCCTCCCAACAATTTGGCCGATGTTCCATCACTCAGGCTGGGGGGTCAAAATTTATACCCCTCAGACAAGGTCCGCAACTTGGGAGTCCTCCTGGACCCACAGCTGAGCTTCGATCATCACTTGTCAGCTGTGACCAGGGGGGCATTTGCCCAGGTTCGCCTGGTGCACCAGTTGCGGCCCTACCTGAACCGGGAGGCCCTCACAACAGTCACTTGAGCCCTTGTGATCTCTAGGCTGGAATACTGCAATGTGCTCTACATGGGGCTGCCCTTGAAGAGCATCCGGCGACTTCAGCTAGTCCAAAATGCAGCCGCGCGAGTGATTGTGGGCGCACCACGGTTCACCCACATAACACCGATCCTCCGTGAGCTGCGCTGGCTACCTGTTGATCTCCGGGTGCACTTCAAGGTCCTACTTACCATCCATAAAGCGCTCCATGGTAGTGGATCTGGCTATTTGAGAGACCGCCTTCTGCCGATTACCTCCCTCCGTCCCATCAGATCGCATCCTCCGAATTCCATCCGCCAGTCAGTGCCGACTGGCGACTACGCGGAGGAGAGCCTTCTCAGTTGCAGCTCCGACGCTATGGAACAATCTCCCCGTGGAGATCCGCACCCTCACCACCGTCCAGGCCTTCCGCACAGCCCTCAAGATCTGGCTATCCCGTCAGGCCTGGGGATAAGACTTTACTCTCGCCCCTCCCGAATGTTGAATGAATGTTGGGTTTTTATTGCTAATTATTTTTACTCACATTTTCTTTTTGTGTTTTGTCCTGCACTCCCCCCCCCCTATTATTGTAAGCCGCCCTGAGTCCCCTCAGGGAAAAGGGCGGCCTATAAATGCTTAATAAAAATGAAAAAAAAATGAAAAAATGACTTCAACTCCCATAAGCCAGCTGGAGAATTCTGGGAGTTAAAGTCCACAAGTCTTAAAGTTGCCAAGTTTGGGAACCCCTGTCCTCTTTCTTTCTGGAGAAATGGCCATCCAATCTCTTCTTAAAAACCTCCAGTGTTGGAGCACCCAACTTCTGAAGGCAAGCCCTTCCACTGATGAATTTTTCTAACTATTGGGAAATTTCTCCTTGATTCTAGGTTGCATTCTCTTTGATAAGCCTCCAACCATTACTTCTTCTCCCACTCTCAGCGGGGTTTGGAAGATGATTGAAATGTTGCTAATGTATGCAGTGAATAATTATCAAGACAAGAGCCATTTCAAACCAGCTGAACAATATGGGAGCTTATGGTCAGATATGGAATTAGATTCAGAGTATTTTATGATCCTTTATGAGCATTATCTTGCATGAGAAGCTATAATTAGACTGAAAGAACAAGATCATAGTTTTAATGCCACAAAAACTAGACAAGTGTGAAGATGTGAGGCAAACTACTACCAATATTAATATCACTATTCTTTTTGAAACTATGTGCCATCAAATACTTTCTAGATACATTAATGTCTTTGCTTTGGAGGGGGGAAAGCGGGAACAAAATCAAGAAAGCTCCCTAAAGATCTTTAAAAGTAGCATATTTATTATGACAAAGATTTATGGGTGCAGTTCACATATTTCACAAACATTTATGCCATAAAACAAGTCTTTTTGGTGTCTAAAGTTTTCTTGTTTTCTGCCAAGGAATGATACTATCACCCTTCCAAATTTCACACACTAACAGCCCCTCACACACACACAGAGAGATACTTAAAAGTTTGTGAATCTTTTAGAATTTTCAATATCTCTGTAAAAATATGGCCTACAATGTTCTCTGTTCTCCACATAAATCCTAACTATAGGTAAAAGAATCCAATTAAATAAATGAGTACAAAAATATTATACATGTTTGTTGAGGAAAATGGTCCAAAGCTATATATTTATGTATGACAAAAATATGACAGCCTTTGCTTTCAGGAACTGGTGTGCTCCCTTCAGGCAGCAAAACTGCAGTGACATTTTTCCCATAACCTTTTTTCCAAGTTTTTTATTTTATTTTATAACATATAAAAATTCCGTTTTCAATTAAACAGTGTGTTGTCTGGTAAGAATAACTTTAGGAAATAGTAATCACAGTGTTCATTACAATCATCATCATCATCATCGGAAGGTTTAATTAATACTTGCTGCTCAAGAACAAGCATTATAAACTAATGCCATGAAAGCGAAGATACAAAAATCTTGTAGAGTTTTCTAATTCAGTATTCATAGTTCCATCAAATAGTTCCATCAAAGTCAATCTGGTCTAGAAGCAGCAAAGATTCTTATCCAATTTGCAGTGTATTTTTTTTATCAAATATAATGCTTTTCCTTCAAGCAAAAAAAAATATATTTCTATTTTGGTCTCATCTGTTAGAAATACTTCTAACAGCCTTCTGGCTTATCCAAGTGGTGTTTTCCAAATAATAGACTGTCAGCAATGTTCTTTTTGGAGTGCAGTAACTTTCTTCTTGAAACCCTGCCCTTCACTTCACTGTTATTCAATGTTCTTCTGATGTTCTGTTGATTACTTGGCTTCCATTTCCACCAAAGACCACTGTTACTCAGGCAAAGGTGACTGTTCAATAAGAAAGTTCTTATAGATCTTCCTATCAATGGTTACCAGAAGAGATACCTCTCATACAAAGACAGAGGATTTTTTATTGCTTGGAAGAAACAAGACTGGAAAAGCTAAATGCATCCATTTTTCTTCTCAGTCCATTTCTCATCTCTCCAAATAACTTAGTTTGCCCAACTCTGTATCAGTTTGAGAATTACTTCACTGAAGTCAGAACTGAAGAAGCTTCTTGGATGAGACGCAAAATGTCTTCAAGGAAAAGTCCAGCTGCCTTTTGAAAAAGCACCTTTGGGATACCCACACAATTGTATGCATGCCAAAAATCAGAGAAGGAAAAAGTGTATAATTTTTTTTTCATTTCAGCTTATATTTTGATCATTCATCACAGGATAAAACATGAAACAATCAAACTTTGTTGTAATTTCAAATGCAAGCCACAATGTTAGCAATTATTGACTTAAACGACATGACATGAGTGACATCAAGCTGGCCATGCCCCCCCTGATCCCCCCCCAAGGTCAAACACAACCCTGATGTGGTCCTTAATGAAATCGAGTTTGACACTCCTGACTTAAACCAACACTTCTGAAGAAAACATAAGTACATTTTAAATGTCAGTTTTGACATTTAAATGACAAAATCAACTACCTCGGTGTTTATTGCGATGGAAGCTACACCGATAATGACCAAATGCAAATATGCTGATTCTAGCACCAGTGTTTAATTTATTAGAGGAAGAAAATATAAGCACGATCTGAGATCAATAATCGAGGTACTGTGAAATGAATGCACATATTTGATTGTGTTTGCATTTGTCTTTCCTTTCTTCTTTTTTACAGGACATCGAGTTACAGAATATAATATTCCCTCCCCCAACTCTCCCCTCCCCGCCAAGAACAACCTTCTGCATTTCATTAACATAAGGAAGATTGTAAACAATCCAACCATCAGTTTATTCAGTGTTTTTGAGCAATATTTAAAGAAGAGATGCTTGTTCAGTTTGGAAAGAGAAATTCCAAAAGTGGATTCCAGAAGAATCTGTGGGGAAATTTCTATTTCGGTTTCCTCAAGGATATTGCCAAACGAAGTACTTTATTTTTCTGCATGCACATAATTTTG
This sequence comes from Thamnophis elegans, assembly GCF_009769535.1. NCBI lineage: Eukaryota > Metazoa > Chordata > Lepidosauria > Squamata > Natricidae > Thamnophis > Thamnophis elegans. The sequence continues at coordinate 30,373,561 of NC_045553.1, read as the reverse complement.
GCTGGGCCTGTCTCCATGTTGCTCAGAGTGCTTGTAAGAACCCCAGGATATTGAGAGCCAACTCCTCAGAGGTTTTCCAAAAAATAGATCACTCGAAGGATACTTGGAATCATTCGGCACTCAACTGGAATGCAAATACAGCATATAATGTCCTTAAAAAGTAAAAAGACTTTTCCTGAATTTGAATAGATCAGCAACTTCGATGCAATAGAATAACCTTACAACTGTGAACAACAGCTTCTGCAGCCCACTCTTCCATCTGAATCTACCAGAAATCAATCCTCAGAAATAGACAAATTCAGTTTTCTAGATGTTCAAAAGAATTTAGACCTGATTGTTTGATTCTGTTTCTATTCTCCCAAATGTAAATTATCCGCAGCCTGTCTGTACTTCAGTCCAAATTTATATATAAAAAAGTTGCATTTGTATAAAAAATGTAAGTGCATGTGACTTTTTCCCCATTAACATATTTTTGTTTACATTTTGCCCAATATGAAGAGTTTTCAAAAAGAGTTTTATTATAATGAATCATTCTATATATTTTCTGAAATTTATTTATTTATTTTAGAAAATTTATAGTGCCACCGATTCACACATGGCGGCTTACACAGATATTAAACCAATATAAAAGAAATAAAAATAATAAAATAGTAAAATAATAACCCCCATTCCCCCCACTCCAGCAACACACTCATACAAACCATTTAATGTAGGGTTCACCAACATTTTGGACCTCAGGGACCACTAAATTCATAATTTAAAATCCCGTGGACCACTAATATGATTTTTTAAAAGATAAATATTATGTAGTGCAATATTAAAAATGCAAATAATTTTTCTGCCGACCACCAAATTTTTCTCGCAGACCACCAGTGATCCACGGCCCACTGGTTGAAGACCACTGATTTAATGGGCTCCATCCCGCTTTGGATTTCCCCTCCCAGGTTGGCAGAACCAGGCCTTCAACACTTTCCAAAAGAATATAAGAGCGCGGGGAGGGGGCAGTCTAATGTCTGGGGGAATGATTTCACATAGAAAACTGACAGCAGAAAAAACCCTAGTGGTCCATCAAGTCTGCCCTTTGAATTTGGTTTTTTCCCCTTATGATTTATGATTGATTGATTTGTTTGTTTATTTATTCTTATATATTGTTTTATTTTATTTTTGTCAGATGAGAGATATGTGTTTATCCCAAGCATGTTTAAACTTAGTTACTGATGACTGACCCACTACTTCCACTGGAAGTTGGAATTTCTTTGTTCTGGAATGAACAAGCCGGTTGGCTAAAAATGAGCCCTAAACCTCACGCTGATGGACAGGTTCCCCCTGGGTGGCAGCCTGAAGGCTGACAGTCCCAAGGTCCCTCCCAAATCAAAACCCAACATTCTTGCGCCCAGGTCACATGTCCATCACATGGTCCAATCAGGTCACTGTCCCAACTCTCGTTAACTTTAGTCGATGCCTTGCCAGCAGCTAGTGTGAACGTCCTTGGCTCCCAAGAGAAATAATTTTATTTTGGCTACACATTCTCCCACTATCCGTATCTTCCCTCCTCAGGTTCCCACAGCTCCAACTGGCCTTGCTGTGGCAGCCCTGAAGATGCTCCAAAATGGCTTCAGGGCTGACAGACAGCCTATATGAGATAACTGGTTCTTGTCTAATGGTTCTAATTAATCACTTGAAGTGTGGAAAATCAACTTCACTTCACTGAATGGCTTTGGATCATCCACTCTCTGTCAACCCAACCTACTTCACAGAGGACTGTTGTGGGTAAAACCAGGAGGTGGCTGATGAATGAAGAACAGGGTATAAATCTAATAAATAAATAAAGAGAGCATCTCTTTTTAATAGTCACTGATAAAATTCCTTAATTCAGTTAATTATAGGCTTAGCGAAATACCTCAGTAAACCTTCATAAGTTAGTCTAGAAAAATAATAGAAAAATTAAGAAAGAGTAATATGAATAACATCATTTTGTGGTAAATTGTTGGTATTTGAAACAAATTATTATAAATTATCCATGGGAAGCAAATTAATTCCAGATGTAATGGTCTCCAGATCATCTCGTGGTAGGAAATGGATAAAGTAGGAAAAATGTTTTTTCAAAAGTGCTCTCAAAAGATTTTCCCACACTTAAAAAAAAATCACTAGGAAATAATTTACTAAAACGAACCTTTTTATGGCGAATCCATGATGATCAAAGCTTCTTTCCAGATATCTACCTTTCTATTAATCCTAACACTTTATGTCTGCTTCTTTATATCTAGATATAATGACAAACGGGTTTAAAATTCTTCCATCCTACCTTTGTCCTTTACCCCCTTTTTTTACTTGTTAGATCTCCAATTCTAATTAAAGAAAACAAAGGAAAGCTCATGTCTGAAGGTACCCTATTGCTTAAAGGGCCAACTTCTTCATCCCAATATCCCTCTTTTAGAAGAAAGATCAACTTTCGGCAAGTTCAGAGAGCTCAATTCTGATCAAAACATTCCAAGCATGGAGACAGCTTCCTTTCCCAACAAATTCACTTGCAAATTTTTTGTCTGTTCTACTTTAATGTCAATCAATGATTCTTCTTTCTCTTGTTAATCACCTCCCCCAACAAGAAGAGAAAGTTGTAGATCTAGTTGTTCCGGAAGGAAATGTGAACCCTCCCTTGTGGCTGAAGTTCTCAACTGAAATAGGAAGCTTAGAGACATAACTAGGTCCATATTCTAAACCTGACACTCAGACGATAAAAACTCAGGAACGCCATTGCTGTGTATGCATAGCATGCTAAGGAAAAGGTTGTTAGACAATTCGGACCAAGCTAAATTGCTGTAAGTAGAACAGACACACACAGACAAACACACACACACACACATACATACATATACACATATACATACATACACACTAAACACACACACACACACAAACACTTCTCTACAACGTGTTTTAGCAGTTGAAACATATCAGGATCAAAGTGGCTTTAAGGATAGCCTGTCCCACAAAATCAATGGTATGATAAATCTTGTGGGTTTGTCATTGTCTGTGGCAAGGTTGGTTTGTAAAAAAAAACTTTAACCACTGGAGTTCAACCAAACCCTGTGCATTTACCTCATGAAGAATAATATAGAATTAAAAAACCCGGCTAAATACATATTATACCCTTAAAATATGTATTTAGTCTGGCTTTTTGATTCTATATTATTTCATTTTTGTATTTTATATCTATCGGGCTTTGTTTTTATGGACATTTTTATTACATCTTTACAAACAATTCAAAACTGGTGGAAAGTAAGTAGTATTTAATACTTAAAAAGAAAAGTAATACTTGCAAGATTATATCTCTATTTTAAAGTACCAGTTTGAGAATCTGTTTTTTTTAATGTAGCTTTGTGAAATCCTTTGCATTAACAGGTAAGTCCCTTATACCAGTTACCCAAAAGGGATATCTATTCTCTTTGTGCTGTACTCAAAGTTCGGCTGATCTTTTGCTTTCTTTCTATTTGATTTCCTCTTCCAAGTGTCAGCGTGGCTGCTTTCCATCTTTGGACAGCTGAAGTGGTTATCGGATCTTGCCTTCTTCTGAAAAACGAGATGCTTAAGTGTCTGGGTTATCCTTTGAAGTGTTCAGCCAAGCCACAGAAGAAAAACAACTCTGAGTCTGAAGAGCTACTTCAACAGGGAAAAAGTAATGGTCATGCCTTGTAAGAATCACTCCAAGGAACAAGAGCTTTTTTTCTACCATACAAGAGAGATTAAAGACCTAAGAGATAAAGTGGCACTCAATGGACATTCTTTGCCAGGCTGATAAATTGCTAATCAAGGCTCTCCTTTGGACTAATGGACGAACCTTGGCAAAAAGCCCATATTTTTGCTGCATGAAGTTGGTTTGTTTACCCCTTCATTCCATCATCTCAACTCCCAATGAATCAAAGCCATGGTGGATTCTATTTTAAGTCCACTCACTCATTCTGATGTGTGAGTCATGCTCATGCCCACTGAGAGCCAACATTCATGGAGATAATTCCACTTTTATTTTTAATTCCATGCAACACCCCCTCCCCCCACTTTCCAACATCAACTAGAATAAGACTTTATACTTTCATTATTTCCAATTTAAGAAAAGTACAGAGAGTTTGGACTCTGTTCACCAGTGTGATGACACTCCAAAACTTGAGCAGAATTAATTCAAATTATGTATAGGGAAGAATTCAGTAAAAAAAAACTTTAAAAAAATTTATATACTGTTTTCGTTTTTAATATTTTATTTGTACAGAGTACCTCTTACAATTTGATAAATAAATATAGCAACTGCACTTAGACTTATATACTACTTTACATAGTGCTTTACAGCCCCCTCTAAGTAGTTTAGAGAGTCCGCATATTGCCCCCAATAATCTGGGTCCTCATTTTACCGAAAAGCTGAGTCAATCTCGAGTCAGTCAAGATTGAACTGGCAGTTGGCAAAATTAGCCTGCAGTACTGCATTCTAACCACTGTGCCACCATGGCCCTATATAAAAGTCATATTAGCAAATGAGACGAATTAGACTACTAAAAATACAATTAGACTACTATGGGAGAGGCAGTTAGGTGGTTGCTCATAATGCTACCAGTTGCTCCTTTCTAAGGTCCATCCAATCACAAGATTCAGAGCCTCACCTGTGTTTCCTAGTGCACGGGTATCAAATTTGCAATGTCGTTTTGCGATGTTTTTTTCCCATTCACAGAGCTGGGGTAGGTGTGGTCTACATGTGATGCATCCAGCCCATGGACCTCCAGTTTGACACACACACCCCTGTCCTAGTGCATCAAACAGTTAAGCACATATAGAGGTAACACAATGGGAGAGCAGAGAGATGTCTTGCAATATTTCGTTACACAAAAGAAATATAAATGCCTCCTATGATCACTATGAAAAATGTTCTGCATACTTTATCTTTCCATGATGATGATGATGATATTTGTCCATTGTTCTCGAAGAGGACCTTGACATCTAATGGGTTGTGGGCTTTCCACGGTTTGTCCACAAGTGACTGGTAAGGCCTATAGAGGAACGGAATGTTCTGCCACATATCGGGCAGACATGCCCGGGCACTCTTGTTGCAACATTTGCAGCTCTGGCTTCGCGGAGTGCTCGGTTCTCTTGTGCTGTGGTTGTCCTTCTGTCCTCAGATGTCTGGCAGCCTTGGTGGATCAGCATGCATCATGTCGATCAATCTTGTGCCAGGGTTTCCCAGGAGGTGGTGTCGATATCGAGGGACTTGAAGGAGACTTTCAATGTGTCTTTATATCGCTTCCTTTGAACCCCGTCTGGTCACTTTCCTTGAGATGGCTCACCATAGAGAAGCTGTTTAGGGATATGGTGGTCTGGCATTCTTGCAACATGGCCTGCCCAGCGCGTCTGGTTTTCATCAGCAGGGTGTGAACTGATGACAGGCTTGCTCTGCGGAGGACTTCTGTGTCTGGCGCCTTGTCCTGCCACCAGATGCTCAGAAGTCTGCAGGTCATGTGGAATTGGTTCAATTGCCTCGGGTGCCTCCTGTATACAATCCAAGTCTCGCTGGCATACTGTACATCAGGGTAGTTAGCACTACTGCTCATGAAACTTTGAGATTTGTAGCAAGGCTTTCCATAAAGATTTCATGCATGTTCAATATACACATATCTCTCTTTCTGTTTGCTACCATTCATCTTTGATCCTGAACAAATGCACTGAAAGCATACAAGCAGTTACAAACATATGGACAACATTCTCTTTTCAGTGTGAATTTAAATGGTCTTAAATCTCTAATGTACAAATCTCTATAGGAAAAAAGAAAGAGAGGAAAACTAATGAATTCTATTATAACCTTTCTCAGCTTAGGACTCAATTGTTGTGGGATGTCAATTTTCACATTTTCTTGTCGGCATTACCCAGAAAGGCAAGGGATTCTGGGAATAATCACATCTTGAGGGCATCAGGTTCGGAAAGGCTGTGCGAGCAAATTAAATATCAGAATGAAATTCCTGAAATAAATGGATCAGCTGTATCAGCTGTCAGATGCTCCTCTATTGTGCATGAAGTAATCTAAAACTCATTTTATTGCCATGTAGATTTTATTTCCGCATTTACAGAGATGAAATTTTCACTTAGGAATAAGTCTATTTGGTGGCTTGATAGAGCTCCAGCCCCCATTGGATAAGCTGAAATAATGGAACAGCAATTTGTTACCAGCATTTTAATGAATTTATATCTAAATATCTATCCACAACAGCTGTTGGTTACATTGCTTTTAATCACTTTCGCATTCGTGTTCATTACTGTAAATGGAAAAAAAGGTTTTATTATTATTCTTCATTTCTACTAAAATAACTGCCAAGGATGATTTATCTCTTTAGGACTAGATGCAATGAATCATATTACGTTAAAACAAAGTTAGATTTTTTTTTAAAGAAAGGTTACTTTACAGCTAAAGAATATTCAGTAGAAAGTGTTCCAGATAATGGGGCTTGGTTTTCTTGAAGAAAAAACTGCTCAACTAAGATCGATTCTTTTTTTTTTTTGCAATATCAGAGTTACAGAGAGATTCTGAGTTCCCAGACTCTGTTCAAAACACAGTGTGCTTTGAATAAGAAATAGCAATAGCACTTACACTTATATACTGCTCCATAGTGCTTTAAGGCCCTCTCTAAGCAGTTTACAGATTCAGCGCATTGCCCCCAACAATCTTTCTCTTCATTTTACTGACCTCACAAGGATGGAAGGCTGAGTCAACCTTGAGCCAATCAGGATTGAAGGAATCGAACCCCTGGCAGTGAGCAGAGTTAACCTGCAATGCTGCATTCTAACTGCTATGCCACCACAACTCAATAGAACCTGTGTACTATCTATGAGAGAAAGATTTTACTGAGGATTTACTATTACTGGATAAGGAGGTAGACATGAATGACAACTATCCACATTAAGATAAGGTATATTAAAATGACTATGATCAATGTGTCTAATTCTAACACTTCCCTTACACACTTCTTTGAATCAATGTGGCACAGTAGTTAAGCTGTTAATGGACAATCAGAGAAACTCATTTCCATCAGCCATGGAAACTCGCTGGATGATTTAAGGACAGTCTCTCTTTCTTTCTCTCTCTCTTCTTTTATTGGGATAGCCAATTTTAAAAAAAAACTATGGATGATTGGTTTGGCATAAGGTGACTGTAGCACAAAGATGGGAAAATACTGAAATACAATAGAAGAATGGACTATGAATGGACTATTAAAATTGCCATTTTTGATCAGAAATTAGATGATTTGATTTGATTGCACTTATATGCTGCCCTATTCCCGGAGGGACTCAGGGTGGCTAACAAACCAAGGGGAGGGAATACAGACAAGAGGAAAAACAAACAAGCAAACTACAGAAGAATTTAAAAACAATCAACAGCCACACAATTCGAGCGGGGACGGGAACTCGTCAGCCCCAGGCCTGTCGGAACAGCCAGGTTTTAACGGCTTTGCGGAAAGCCTGAAGGGTGGTGAGGGTCCGGATCTCCATGGGGAGCTCGTTCCAGAGGGCCGGAGCAGCCACAGAGAAGGCCCTCCTCCCGGTGGTAGACAATTGGCATTGACCGGCGGATGGGATTCGGAGGAGGCCTAGTCTGTGGGATCTAATAGGTCTGTTGGAGGTAATTGGCAGCAGGCGGTCTCTCAAGTACCCAGGTCCAATACCATGAAGGGCTTTATAAGTGATGACTAGCACCTTGAAGCGTATCCGGAGACCAATAGGCAGCCAGTGCAGCACGCGGAGGATAGGTGTAACGTGGGTGTACCGGGGTGCACCCACAATCGCTCGCACGGCTGCATTCTGGACAAGCTGAAGTCTCCGAATGCTCTTCAGGGGCTGCCCCATGTAGAGCGCATCGAATGCTCTTCAGGGGCTGCCCCATGTAGAACGCATTGCAGTAGTCCAGTCTTGAGGTCACAAGGGCATGAGTGACTGTTGCGAGAGCCTCCCAGTTCAGGTAGGGACTTTCCCTAAAGACTAAAAACCTCCTATAAGGTTTCCTGGAAACAGGGAAAATGAATTGATGATTTATAGAGTTGCTGATTAAAATGGATTGAATACAGGAAGAATGGAAGAATGAAATAATTTTAAAGAGAAAAGTGTGAAGATTACCTTGTAAATGCTGTAAATACCAGGAGAAACTTTTGGTCTTTCTTGCATATTTCTTCAATATTTTCCTCTTCTTGTTCCTAATTATTTTTTCTTGTAATGCTTTTCTTATTGTTTCATCTTTTTTCTTTCTTTTCCTTTTTCTAATTTCACTTTAAAGTAAGCACATTTACTTGTGCTTACGACTTCTACCTTAAGGTTTGATTTAATAACTGCTCAATCCAATAATCATGTTTACAATTACAATCTAGAATGTGGTTGGGATTGTTATTAGTATAGTTCTAAAAATAATTAGAGGATAGTCCTAGAAGGACTGAGATAGTTTAAAATTTCTTGGATTGGGTCTCACAAAAATATTACAGCAACTAAATGCCATACTTTAAATAATGATCAAATTACCCCACTGGTTAAAGCCAATATTATTTAATCAACAAAAGCACACACACACGGTGTGATAGTTCAAAGCCTAAGCAAATGAGTCACTTTGCATCACAATGGTTCCCAGTCAATTTCACACTAAGCACCGGCACTTTGTAACATCAAAATATTCATCATTTATGCAATGAAGGAAGGAGTGAGGCTAGAATATAGAATGCCTCTGATGCATTATTCATTAATATTGATATTGGGATGAAGAAGACTGGCAAAAAACACTTGACATTCAGATGCTCCAACATTTTCAATTAGTTTGTGGATATATAGGATATATAGGGTCTGTTAGATTTTCTTGAAGATGAAGAGATATATTTTAAGTGTGCAAAATCTTGGTGCAAAATCTCTTGAGGAAGAGAAATTTCTGTTGACCAAGACAGCATTCTTCTAATAGCTCCAAAATAAGGAACTGTCTATGAGCAATCCCCATCACTGCAACATCAAACAGCAATGACTCATTGTAAGTATTGAGGGCAAATATAAATGAAACCATCATTGTCTTAAACTAGCATCAATGTCTTTAATATAAAGGTCAAAAATTTGGCAAATGATGATAACTAAAATCTACCTAGGGATTCAGAATTTTTATCCAGCTCTGGTTGCTAATGTATATTTATTTATTTTTTAGAAAAAATAAGCTGTGGAAGTCTTATACTTATTAAAGTGTAAAGTAAAAAATGGTAAAGTTTTTCCTATCCAGTCCTGTCTCACTTTAGGACTCGGTACTCATCTCTGTTTCTTGGCTGAGGGAGCCAACATTGATATTTCCATGGTCAAGTGGCCAGCATAGCTATATGCCAAGGTACATGGAAGGTTACCAAAGTGGTACCTATCAGCTCACATTTGCATGCTTTGAAATTGCTAGGTAAAGGGAGTGGCTCAGTGGCTAAGAAGTTGAGCTTGTTAATCAAAAGGTCAGCAGTTTGGTGGTTTGAATCCCTAGCATAACTGAGTGAGCTCCTGTTACTTGTCCCAGCTTCTACCAACCTAGCAGTTCAAAGCACATTAAAACGCAAGTAGAAAAATAGGGACCACCTTTGGTGGGAAGGTAACAGTGTTTTGTGTGTCTTTGGCATTTAGTCATGCCGGCCACGTGACCATGGAGACATCTTCAGACACTGCTGGCTCCTCAGCTTAGAAATAGAAATGAGCACTGCCCCTAGAGCCAGAAATGACTTTACCTTTAACTGCTAGGTGGGCAGGAGCTTGGGCAATGAATGGAAACTCACCCCACTGAAGAGTGCTCAGGTCTCGAACAAGCACATATCTACAAGCACCCTGATAACTGAATATCTTATTAGATATAATAAGTTGAAAATGTCTTAAAACATTATATGACATTGAGAGTTGGATTATTTAGATATCTGGAAACTGGGAAACTATGACCATCCTAGACAAAACTAAATCCAAAAATGCTAGAGAATTCCTGGAAGCTTGGCATTCTGACAAATTGGCCATCAATGGACACAAAGACATAAATAACATCTACATACCATTCAAAAAAGACAACCAACAAGCCCAAGAAGGAACAAAAACACCATAACACCTCCTCACCAGCAATCAACACCCAGATGAGCAAAGATTAACACCAAGATTGACATTAAAATCAACTATCAAGAAGCAAAAAATACTCCAATCAATGTACTGTCCAACAAACTAAAAGAAACAGCAGTCCAATTAAGGAACCATCAAGACCATTCCCACCAACACAGACAGGGAAAGCCACTAGAATACAAAATGAGAGCAAACCCCACTGCCTCCTAGCACTGATGATGTTACCTAGTTTGGGTAATGAAACCCTAGACAGTGAGAACAATCAACCAATGGAACAGAAGTTGCCTTTGGAAGTTGTGGGAGCTTCATCACTGGAGGCTTTCAAGAAGAGACTGGACTGCCATTTGTCAGAAATGGTGTAGGGTCTCTTGCTTGGGCAGGGTGGGGAGTTGGACTAGATGACCTACAAGGTCCCTTCCAACTCTGTTAATCTGTAATCTAGATGTCTGTGAGAAAACAACCAAGCTCAGAGAATACCAAGGACCCACGAACTGGACATCTTTCTAGTTCACCTTTTAATTTGTATTTTTCATACATAATGATCAAAGTTATAATAAACCAAAGGTAGTCCCCAACTTATGCCTGTTTGTTTAATGATGGTACAAAATTATAATGACCTTTGATAAAGTGACATAACCTATATTCACACTACCTGTTACACAGTCTCCATGACTACCTCACATTTACAACTGGTTGCAACTTCCTATAGTCATGATTGCAATGTTTTTGCTGATTTCTGGGGAAGCTAAATTTACTTAATGACTGTGTTATTCACTCAAAGAACATCTTAAACATTGTCATAAAGTCAGGCGCAACCTGACTTATGACAACAACTTATGATAAAAATTCCTGTTCTAGTTGGTGTCATAAGTTCGGATCTACTTCTGTGTTTGTTTTAAAGCATTTGAATAGCTGCCCATCTTAAAACCAAACTCTGGATGACAGAATAAAACAGTACATTCAACATTAAATAATATCTAACAATCTAACTCTAAAATACATTGCATTATATGTGACCTAGGTTAAATATACAATTTGAAATATATTGTAAATAAGCCATGTCATTTAATTTCACATTAAAGATGAAACAATAACTGCATTATTTAATTCTGTTACTTTAATGTTATTATTAGATTTAAAATATTCCCATTTTACTTCATCAAGTGACTGTTATTGGCAATTATTCCGAAATGCAGACTTTGGCCAAAACATATTCTAAAAGAATTTAGCAATGTTTCTATTTGTCTATTCTATTCTTATTTAAGGATGTAGACAATTAAATAATATTATTAAAGGAGATAATAAGTTTCTTAATACAGTCCAACATCCTTTAGTGTTTGTGGAGAAAACAACAGAAAGTTTTCTGACATCTTAAAGATGAATACATTTATTATGGTATAAATCCTCATGAAACTACAACAAGCTCCTAAGGAGAATGGAATGAGTTCTGGAAACATTGTAAATACACACACACACACACACACACACACACACACAAACAGAGAGAGAGACAGAGAGACAGAGAGAGAGAGAAAGACAGAGAGAGAGAGAGAGAGAGAGAGACAAAGAGAGATTATTATAATTAAGTATTTTTCTGTATATATCAGCAATAAAAATTAAAGGAAAAGAACTAAAATAAAAACATAAAAATTGAAGATTAAATCAGTCATACTGGTGACTGTGATAAATTTTATTCAAGGACTGAATGGATTCCTGTCCTTGCTCTTCTACTCACACAACACAGTTCACACTCACACATGTTCAAATTCTGGATCTTCACATATACACCTGGCATTAGAAATGGAAACCCTATTATGTTCTGGGAGGAAGAAGGACTCAGCTGGACTCTGCAGGTTGGATTGGGAAACCACATGAGTTGAGTGGACAATTGGCAAAATGATGATTATCAAGAAGAGCAGAGGACTTGGAGGTGGTGAGGCTGAAATTTTGGGCCTGATAATTTAATTTCAAAAGATTAAAAATGTTTTACACTGTGGAATTATGGCTGTAACATTTCAGTGCCAAAATGGCAAAGATTTAATAGCATAATTTTAATATTTGAGGTTTGTTTATGGATGTTTTGGTAAAATATGGTAGAAATGAATATTTTAGCAGCACTTCAAGGGAACATGCACCCAGTTCCATCCTTAAAGTCCTAACACCCCAATCCAAATAGTGTAAAATCTTCCACATAGTTAATGATGTGGTATCTATAGCAATATCTCCACTGGCTGTCATAATAAAAAAAATGGAATGATTAAAAAAAAAAGTGTCCATCCCTGTCATGACTGATATTCCAACTTGAACAGGCTAATAAAAGTCCAATCTAAAACACCAACATTACTCGTGAAATATTCTTTTTCTTAATACCCATGTTAAAAATCATACTCTGCAGATGTTCAACAAATTTATATTCTCCTTATTTTTCAATGTTATTTGCAACAAGACTAGAAAGCTACCATTCCTTTTTCGTGGGTTTTTGAAAGGAGCATGGATTAAGAAAAACTGGATTATTAAGCAACTTTTCCTGGAGATTTCCTTATTCCCCATCTGGCCTCAATCATGATGTCTAAGGAGAATAGAAGGAGAATATAATAATATCAGGGAGAAGGCATCAAAGCATAGCCAGCCGAACAAACAGGTTTAAAGATAGTTTCTATCCTTGGGCTGTGAGGCTTTTAAATACAACCACAATCACTCCATGCACATGCAAGTTTTTTTTTCTTTTTCTTTCTTTTTTCGTTTCTGTTATAATTTTGTACCAGTGAGGTTAAAACCAATTTTGTTGTATTTAAGTACAATGACAATAAAGATTGGATTAAAGTGGATTCCTGTTGAATGAATGCATGCATAAAGTTACATTAATTTGAAGTTTGGAAGAAAAAAATAAATGAATTTGGTGAATTATGTAAGAAATGAAGGAGAATCAATTATAATTCTGTGGAAAAATCTATTCTGAAGGGTTTCACCGGTCTCATTCAATGGGATGAAAAGCAATTACTTGTCTTTTTTTTTTAATGAAGACCATTTCAGCAAAATTCTCAGTGGGGAACAAAGTTTTGGGATTCCAATTTACAAGAAAATAGTTGAGAGATGAGTGTCTGTCCCCAGTTTTCTCTGTAAAAAATAGATAGTAGAATTAAATTCCAATGGGAAACATCAGAATGAAAGTCTCCCCAGGATTTTTCATATTGGAAAGTCAGATGGCAAGACCTGCATGCATATTTTAGAATAATATTTTTTTAAAAAAACAGAAACTTCTTTTGCAGAAAGAAGAAAGCTTTATTTTATACAAGCACAGCCTTGCAAAATCTTTATTTTATACAGTGTCAATATGCAAATGGATTTCTACTCCATTCCCATGACCCCTTTGGATAAACTTCATTAAGGAATCCCCATCCAAAGGATATGTTCCTAGACGCCCTTCATTTCTGTAGAAACAGCCAAAAGTTGTGTTTTAATGAGGACTTTGTATCTTTGATACACTGGACAGCTATTATACTGTTACTTATAGTTCTATCTAGTGCAGCATCAAGTTTATTAGTTTTTTAGTACTTATGATAGATAAAAGATTTTTTTAGCACTCCAAGTGGTCACTCTAGCTAAGATATAGCATTTTCTTCTCCCACAAAATAAATTTTCAAGGGTTTTATCCATCTTTCATAAATTCCCAATTCCTATCATTAGAGCCAAAGTGTTTCTCTCGGGCAGGGGTGCCAAACTCAAGGGCCAGGGGACGGATCCTGCCCATGGGGTGCTTAGATCTTGCCCAGGGGGCTGCCCTAGAAACACCAAAGGACCACCCACAGTGCCTCTGCCAACAAAAATGTAGCTTGGGAGGGCCGCAGGTGGCCCTCCCAAGTTCCATTTTCACTGGCAGAGGCTTGCAGGAGATGGTCACAGCTGAAAACAGAGTTTGGGATACCATTTTCACTGGCAGAGCGCTTGGGCCATCACAGGAGCACCCAACATGAGTAATGTCAAGCTTGCCACACCCATTTTGGCCATGCCCCCCTGCCCCCCAAAGTCAAACACAGGCCTAATGTGGCCCTCAATGAAATGGAGTTTGACACCCCTGCTCTAAGACATTTCAGCACAACTCTCCTTAATTATGTCATAGAATCATAAGGCTGGAAGGGATCTTGGAGGTTTGAGCCATGGTGGCGCAGGGGTTAGAGGGCAGTACTGCAAGCTACTTCTGCTGATCACCAGCTGCCAGCAGTTTGGCAGTTCAAATCTCACTAGGCTCAAGATTGACTCAGCCTTCCATCCTTCCGAGGTGGGTAAATGGAGGACCCAAATTGTTTGTGGGCAATATGCTGATTCTGTAAATCGCTTAGAGAGGGCTGGGAAGCACTGTAAAGCGGTATATAAGTCGCTATTGTTAGTCTAGTCCAACCCACTGCCTCTGGCCGCAGACTTTATATTATCTTGGAGGAATAGTTGTCCAATTCTTTCTTGAAAACATCCAGTGACGGAATAACAATAATTCTGGGAGGCAAGCTGTTCCATTGACTAATTGTTCTTACTATCAGAAAATGTCTCCTTAGTTCCAGGTTGGCTCTTTCTTTAAGGAATCTCTACTCAGTGCTTCTTGCCCTGTCCCTGTCCCTGTGTCTGTTTTCTGTCCTCACATTTCTATTACCTTCAAAGCAGAAAGTTACATGCAGTGACTGATTTACCCTTTTGGCAAGAGGGAAAAGGTAGAAACGCAACTTTGGCCCTGATCTGTATGAATGAGGAACAGAAGGGGGAAAAGGATCTTCCTTTCCATGTGATACTCCCTGCCCGAGAGGAAGGAAAGAGTAAGGTTCAGCCACCTGCACCTTGAATTCATACATTTGCAGACTCACAGAAAAGCGAGGCCACTCCTTTGCACTTCTATCCCAACAAAATGCTGAGACTGCATTTATTTGTATTCCCACTTCATGTGTCAACACAAAACAAGCGCACGATTATACGCAAACATTTCAGAAACCTTTGCTCTAGGTGGTTTTGCTTTGGTGATTGTTTGCTAATTGGGCAGGTGGCTTTTCTCTCCCCCCCCCAACCTCCTTCTGTAAGGTGGTTTTTGAAAGACAAAAAAGACGTCATTGAGCTTTTGCGAAAAATTATACAAACATCTATCTAGAGAATCTAAGTGTGCACATCACTCAGCAGCTTACAAATCATTGCACAGCGCTAACCTTTACAGGGAGAGTTAATCCATTAGATACATTAGAGGACTAAGGGGGTATATAGCAGTAACATGTGCCCTTCGCCCCTTGTTCAGTATTGACATTGTGTGCACACTTACTTGGGAAGAACTTCTACTTATTTGGAGAAGGGCCTGACTTCATATCTTGGGTAAAGATAGGGCTGGCTGAGAAGAATCAAATCGGAGTTGGGGAAGATATGGAGGAAGGGTTATGAAAAGTAAGAAAAGGGAGAGAAACAGTAGAGAAAAAGGTAGTGGAGAGCATGCAGAAAACATGCTCACCCATGTCCCAACAAAGGCCAAGGATTGTTCAACTTGAGTTGCTCCGGCATTGGCACCGGCAGTCATAAATTTAATCATCAGGCTTAAAATATGTTTAAGATTTTTGTACGATGACTTAATATTGTCATATGACAGTAGAAAATCAAAATGTGTAAGTAATGCTCACTATGAAATAAAAAATAAAAGCACTGTAGACAATGAGTAGAGTAGAGTAGAGTAGAGTAGAGTAGAGTAGAGTAGAGTAGAGTAGAGTAGAGTAATGGAATGTGAGTGCAGAGAGGGAGGGACTTGAAGTTTTAACTTTTTTCCTATGGAACTATAATGACCCCCAGGGGTATCCTATTTCCTTTGGCATCCTATTTCCATCTATCTAGGTCTCCATCATATATTTTTTATGCAACTCAAGCAACTAGCTCCTCATTGAAAGCCCACCTTTCTTATTTGCTTCAACAAGCACCTTGGAAGCTAAGACGTCAGACTGGTTAATACTTGGATGGGAGACCACATTGGAGAGTTACAGGAAAATTAAAATAAATTCCCAATGAGGAAATAACTGATCCTTTCTATGGTGTTGCCAAAAAAACAGAATCCTTAGTAGTAGAGCTGTTTTTGACACTACAGATTTGAAGGCAAAGAAGTGCTTCAGAGTGTACAACAAGATGCTCTGGACAGCAGTGAGCATACAGTGATTAACCGGTAGTCTTATGATCTAAGATAAGACATGTTTGGTTTAGGAAGTTATAGATGGGTCCTATGGGTGTACACCAATGTTACCTTTTAGGCTTGTAAACTTCAAAATATTACCATGAGTCAGATTCAGCTTTTCATCATCATCCAATATTTTTTTTTACATTGAGATTTACTAAATTGAAAAATGAAAATGGAATTCAGTAAAAGATTTCCTGCAGACTTTACTCCAGCAGTTGTTGCCAACTATAGGGGGCAGTGTTCATCCCTGCTTCAAGGCCATTGAGCCTGCCCTTTCCAAAGACATTTCCACAGTCATATGGGCAGCATGTCAAGAAGCTCAGTTACCTTCCCACCAAAGTGCTACCTATTTATCTACTTGCATTTGCATGCTTTCAAACTGCTAGGTTGGCAGGAGCTGGGTGAGAACGGGAGCTCACCCTGTTGTGTGGCACTTGGGTCTCAAACCTGAGCTGCCCACTTTCCAGATGAAAAGCTCAGCATCTTAACTTGTTGAGCCACTGTGTGGTCCTGCATCAGTAAAGAGAAAATAAAAAGAGAGCAGGAAAAGAACAATCATCAAAATGAGACGGCAGAAAAAAAAAACTTCAAGTTTCAGGAAGATTTATAGACCAGGAATCAGGAGATCTTTGCTTTAAAAAAAAAGTGTGTTGGGAATTTCAAACATAAATCTATATCTCGGGGTCGAAAGAATGCATTCAGAATTTAGAGACTGAATTCTGCCTCTATTATGGCCATCTATTACATTTTTTTTTTGCCTTCTGCCCATTCGGAGCACATTGGAAGATGCTTAGTAGCATGAGGGGAAAGTAACCTTCAGAAGATTAGAGAGTAATCACTATTATTTTGTCCCCATGGCTGGAGGGAACGAATTTGAGCTGGCAAAGTGAGAGCCAGACTCTCTTTTGGCAAAATGTGTTTTCCTTTAAATTAAAACACCAAGAAAACAATTCAAAGTGCCCATGCTACAGTTTTGCCTTTAACGTCATCCTAAGAAGATTTGTGCTTGTTCATCTGAGTAAATACTCCAGGAAAAGACAATGTTTGCGATAATCCCAAAGATAAGCACTGTTAGTAAATGATTACTAACAGTAATGCCACATCTCTGCCTGCAGATCAAAATAAAATTGCTTTCTTTGCTTCCCTAAATGGAAAAAAAAATAATATTTGTTGCTACAATGATGCAATATTTGTCGGTATGATGTGGTGGGTATTTAATTTTAGCTCCATTGAGGATATTTGGGTTAAGATGCTATTAATCCCTGAGCTTCTTATTTATTTATAATTCTTCCTTCATAGTTATCCATTCAGGAAGCTTATAGTAGCTTTTATGAATCCAACATTGGTTTTTCAAGCCAAGCACAAGTCTGGAGTAGTGACAGATTAATTTTCTTTGGACTGCATTCACTACCCCCTTGGTGATTATATTAGCTTTTCTGGGACTCTTAACATTTATCCAAGTTTTCTTCCAGCTCATAGTCATGATGTATGAACAGGTATACATCAAATCAGGTGTATTGCCTTATATGGCTCATCATGTTTCATATTCCATCCTTCTCTCATAAGCATTAGATCCAGGAACAAAGGAGGAGAAAGAAATAGAGAGACTTTGATGTAAGCCTTGCATTTAAGAGCCGTGGTAGTGCAGTGGTTAGAATGCAGTAGGCTAATTCTGCTGAAGGCTGCCTGCCAGCAGTTTGGCAGTTCGATTCTGACCAGTTCAAAGTTTATTCAGCCTTCCATCCTTCCGAGGTTGGTAAAATGAGGATCCAGATTGTCGGGAGCAATACCTAACTCTGTAAACTGCTTAGAGAGGGCTGGAAAGCACTGTGAAGTGGTATATAAGTCTAAGTGCCATTGCTATTTAATAACTTGCAAAGTGCAATATTCAATTCCCCACATTTGCTTTCCCTGCTGCCAACAAAACCAGCAGCAATCTTGGTCGGAAATAATTCTGTAGATTTACCCTTAAATTCCCGTAAACTTTAATTTAGGCATCAGAATTTACCAGGAGCACCAGAAAAGCCATAATAATACTTCTTGATCACCTTGCAACTAAGACATATAGAAGAATTTAGTGTCCTACTCATGAGAAATTCAAAAGCAGTCGTTTCCTTATCTATTTGGAGAAGGAGCCAAAAAAAAGAAAAAAGCCATTTTTAACACAGCACTGTTTTTATCTACATTGTTACTGCATTTAAAGATTCCCAGAGCTTTTACTTGTCTCATAGGCAAAGCATATAGTTATTATTTAGCTGCTCCTCTAGGGAAATTAGAATCTTCGGGGAAAAAGGATTTCGGTGGGAAAGTTTAGCATGCAATATAGGGAATGGGTTAAAAGTTTGTTCCTTAACTCTGCTGTCATGTTCTGAGTCATGGCTCCAGGTGGCTTTCTACAAACAGTGCAAAACAAGCAGATTGAGAGGAGATGTATTATTTAAGTTGCCTCTTGCAGGAGTGCAGTTTGACTCTTTTGCAGGTCTCAAATCAAAACAAGCTTATTAAAAAATAATAATAAAGCTAAAAGGATATGATTAAAACCATGCTTAGGTAACCCCAGAACTCTGCTCCTGCTAAGGGTGGAAAGAAAATTGCTTTGGACAAGAGATAAGGGAGACCATTGTAAACAGCAGAGAATTACAAGAGACTGAATCTGTAAGTTGAATTGGCTAATAGCACAATTTCCAAGAGGTCCATTTTCCAGGAGATCCATTTTAGTTGTATGGATGTTCAGCTAGAACAAATGTTCAGCTAGAACATTTTATTTACTAATATTTTTCAGCCCTATATAGAAATATTAAAATATAAGAACAGTCCTGCTTGATTAATCCCAGACCCCTGGGGCTACAGCGGCTCAAGTGATTGAGGCGCTGAGTCAGAGAACTAGTAAGATCAACAACTCAGAAGTTCAAAGCCCAAGAGTGATGGAGTGAGCTCACCTAGTAGTGCATGCAAATGCAAATAGATAAATCTACTCAATGGCAAAAAAACAGGTGCATGAAAGGAATCACCTGAAGATTGCATTCTTGGCAATTAGGTGTCCTTTGGGCACCCATGATGTCACTGGTTAATCCTTTCAATCCAGAAGCACCTTGCTTCTTTTGACACACACACACACACAAAAATCCAAGGCCCATCTTTGCCCCGCATTTTGTTTCTCACAGCAATCACTCAGAATGTGTCTGAGCATCATGTGGCCCTATCTTATTGCCCTTTGAACACATGACTCTTTCTCCGTGCCTTGAGTTAGGTGAGGAGGGAGCCTTTTGCTTGTGGATAAAGGACAGAGTTGGCTGCAGCTCCCTGCAAGTGACACTATTGCAATCAATGAAGGAGAATATTTGTAGCTCCTGGTTGAAATGAGGGGTCCTTGGTGCTCTCAGACCTTGGTTGTTTCTTTGCAGATGTTTCATTACCCAAACTAGGTAACATCATCAGCATTGGAACCTTCAAATTGCTTTATCTTTTAAGTTGCTTGGAGGTTTCGCGGTTGGGTGGCCTCATCATTTGAAATATAAGCATAATCACAAAAGTTCATAAGAAAGAAATTGAATCAGAGCCCTCTCCCATCATATTTTCTCAGCAACTGGCCTTTGGAGGCATGCTGCCTTCAATGTAAATATTGAATTTCAAGACTAATGGCCTTAACAGCCTCCATGAATTTATCTTATCCAGGCTTTAACGCTCTACAACTATCACCACCTATTTTATTGGCCGTAGACCAAGTTTAAAGACTTCTTTCTAGATTTCCACTTCAATCACCATGAAGCTCAATAGTGATTTTTTTTTTCAAACACTAAAGACACCTCAACATAGCAGAATATGCCTTTTTTAATTTTAAATCTAAAAAGAAGGATTTAGCTAAAGCTAGGTGGCAGCACCTAGCTAACTTTTGCTGACTACAAAAAAGTTAAATCAAGATCAGATCAGGTTCGTCCTTAGTAGGGCATAAACAGAAAAAAAGCAAAGTCTGAAATTTACTAACTTAACCCATCCTAAACCATGCTTTGTATAGTGGAAAAGTCGGAGGTGGGGCGGAAATAAAGCTTCCATTTAACATTTTGTAGCTGGAAGAGTTTCAAATTTTGCCTAAGCCTGAAGCCAAATTTTCCAAGTTTGGCAGACTCTGCATTCTTGTTCTCTGGCTTTGTAATTCTTATTTTAAAAACCCATATATTTTCCAAAGCATTTTTAATGAAGTGGACAACAGCTAGCTGTCTCTTGTCAAATGTTCTAATTAATTTCTTGGAGCTTCTTCTTTATTATCACTATTAATATTAACAGCTGACATGAATATGACATAAAAAATGATGAATTTCATGAAACAAAAGCATCTTTTGCACTGCTTGCTCTGATTCAGCTTGCCTGCCTGCCTGCCTGCCTGCCTGCCTGCCTGCCTGCCTGCCTGCCTCCCCCCCCCCTCTCTCTCTCAGCTTTAAAATACTTTATAGCAAAAGCTTTTATGTATAATCACAAGACAACTTGCAGAACATGTACAGGTCTACATATCAATGTTTCTTTGTAAATAAATTTATCTATACAGAATTAACATTTCAGAGTCTTTATTATAGACAATAGTGTTAAGGTTTTTATGATCTTTTAAAAATAATAATAATAATAATGAATTTGTGGACGCAAAACACCGGTGATATAAACAGAGTGAGACTTAAATGCCAACTATGGAATGAAATTTCAGCCTAGGTAGAGTTAAATGTCAAGCTGAACATTTATCAGCAACTGAATTACTTTGGTATTACTTGAGGGATACGTTTCCATCCCTACCCTATGTGTAAATGTGATGTAGTAAAGATTTATTCCAATGTACATCAGTATATTACATTTATATTACAGGTATCTGATTTCTCAGTCCAATATAATTTTCAGATAAGATGGAAACTCAATATGTGACTAGGAGTTAAGATTTTCATGATATTATTCTACCATCTACTGTATATGGACTAAAAAACAGCAACAATATTGCTGCTTATTTTAAAAAAAAGGAATAAGGCACAATACAAAAATATAACTGTATGAGGGAGGGAGAGAGGGAGAGACAGAGGGAAGAAGGAAGGAAGGTAATTTCAAGGCTAAATTCTTCCTCAAAGTACAGAGGCATACAGAGCGACAAAAGAAATTTTGTTCTATGGAACGGAGTCAAAATAAAGCAAAATAAAGTAAAGACTCACAAAGACTCCCTTTTTTTGGTTAAGAGTGATCTTCATATAGATCGAAGGCTTAACACTAAGGGCTATTAGGGATCTAGGAAGCTACCTTAGATAATTGATGGGATGCAAAATGACACATCACGGAAATGTTTCTTATTTTAAAAAAGGGGTAGGAAAAAGGAGAAGGGTCAGAAAAAGAAAATATGTAGATATATCTTAACAAGTTTTGTGTCAGTAATGTCTACTTACAGACGAGCCATTGTGCTAGAATTCGTAGAAAGGGTATATCTAAAAGTAACTAGAAACAGAACAATAAGAAGTAATTTTTAAGGTTGTAGCTGCAGATATGTGTACTTTGACTTTGTACATAGAAGTTTGGTTTAGTTTGGTTTAATGTATTTCTGTATATATGTACATTTACTCACAGAGCCTATAGAAATGAAATTTTGGTAATTCCTTTCCTGAGATTAAAAAAAGTAAACGCTCAGGAAGCAAAATAATTGTCCAGTGGGAACATCTAGTAGCCTGCAGCCCCACGGTGGAATAGCTTATAAACTACTACCAGAGTTTTTCAATCCAGACTAGATTTTCCTAAGATTGCTTATGTCAGGCATGAGTAGTTTAAACAATCAATGTGGGTATTATGCCCCAGGTCTGCACAGATGCTTCTATTTCTATAATAAACAATTCCCCGTGCAAAGACAAGCATGTCATTTGCATAGGGTTGCATCAAACTATGGGACAGTGAAGCCACCATCGGTTCCTAGAAATATCAGCATCTCTGGCAACAATCGTGCCTTGCATCCAAAGGTGGGAAATTGATTTCTGCTGCCATCTCATCCGTGCCCCATGGACACAGTTTCTCCACATTCAAAAAACCTAGGAAATTAGAACTGCCAAGTAAATGGACTCATCACCGTCTCTGCATTTTGCAATTATCAGGGTTGGAGAAGTGTGGCAAGGGTGGGGGGGAGTTGATTATTGGAAGCAATGTGTTCTAATTCCCTACTGAAATTCTGTTTCTCCCCCCCCCTTCCCCTTTAGGACATGAGAGTGAAGGGTTCATCTGTTGCAAAGCAGACTAAGGAAATTCCAGCAGAGAAATGTTTTTCTACTTACATCTCCTTTATTTCTTGAGGCGCTTAGGACCATATTACACATCTTAACATTTTCTAGTAAAACAGTTATTTCTCACTGCTCTTAATTTTAGGGTGTTTTCACAGTTCAGCGGGACAAGGTGACCGATTAGGAAATATCCTTTTTATGTGTTTCTGTTTGCTGCAAATCAGATGGGGAATTTAAAGAGATACACGCATTGTTTTAGTCCACGGGTTAAACTGCTTCCATGCATTAATTTCCAGACAGATATTTCTGACTTTCATATCATTTACTTTAGGAATAATTCAAAATATCAACCTCCAGATATTAGACAACCACTCCCCTCCCAAATTTCAGAAGGACAGTATTTAACTTTAAAATATTGATTAATTAAGTTTTTTTCCCTGCTCTGAGTAGTGTTTTTACTTTCTACTTTTGCACTCCGAAAGACTCTTCACTGCGGCATCAAAATAGACTTTGCTCGTTTGCTTTTTATATTTTTCTAGCTTTTTATTAGTCTTCCGTTTTTGAGAACACTAATACAATTATTGTCAAAAAAAAAACCTCCATTTGTTTTAAACTATTAGTCCATTGTTATTCATATCTGCTAGAAGGGAAATAAATAAGATTGATTATTTATTTGTTGCAATCAGATTGTGCAGATCTCCTGGGTGCTGCAGTTAATGTTGGTGAGTGAACTTGGTGCTTTTCAACCCCTCTGCATTGTGAGGAAGAGAAATGACACTGAATATGGAGAAGATAAGACTGCGATGAGGCATGTTAGCAGACTACAAGTATCTGAAAGGTTGTTATGAAGACGACAGGGCAAAATTGCTCAATATTGTTTTGGAAGTTATGTCAACAAACAGTATGTCCAGCCTGGAAGCCATCTTGGACATTGGATCTTCAGGCCTGCCACATTTAGTGCTGTGGGAAACTGGGAAGGGGCATTGTATGGAGCTGGGGCAGTGGTGGGTTTCAAATTTTTTTAGAACCTCTTTTGTAGGTGTAGCCTGCTTTGTGGGAGTGGCTTGCTGGCCATGTGACCAGATGGGAGCGGCTTGCCAGCCATGTGACCAGATGGGAGCGGCTTGCCAGCCATGTGACTGAGTGGGAGTGGCTTGGCAGTCATGTGACTGGGTGGGCATGGCCAACTTGTAAAATGTGGTGAAACTCACTTAACAACGCTCTTGCTTAGCAAGCAAAATGTTGACTCAGAAACTCTGCCATTTGAAGCATGCAAGTCTTAAAGCTGTCAAGTTACAAGACCCTTGCACCCTTAACTCTTTAGAAAAAAAAACCCCAGGGGTGTTCAAACTTGACAGCTTTAAGACTTGTGGAACTCCCAGAATTCCTCCTCTTGCTCTTCATCTTGATGACGTGCGGATGGGCGGGGGGAGGGAGCTGGAACCGGTTTTAAATGGCACTGTAGATTTGTGGAACCTCTTCTATAGAAGAGGTTAGAACCGGCAGGAATCCACCCCTGAGCTGGGGAGATATATATAGTCAAAATAACATTCCTTTCTCTGAGAGTCAAGGCCACTCTGCCCTGCACCTGGATGGGTGTGACTGGGGAGTATCTCCAGTTAGGAAGGTGCATTGATTGGACCATGTAATGGACCTCTGGGTACTGGGACAGAAACTTGGTCTTTCTTTTGGGAGTGGAAATCCTGGAAGCTTTCAGATTTTGGTTTTCCCAGATGTGCCAATATGACATCTCTAATAAAATGGAACTTTGCCTAGCCTTGGAGTCTACTTTTGTTGGGAGTGTTACTTGGAACCCTGACACAATAGGTTTAAATTACAAGGAAATAAATTTCAGTGGCCATCGGGGCAAAATTATTGACAATAAGATATGTTCTGTGACAAAACAGACCGCTAGTGGTTGGTGTCCTGCATGCATGAAACATATGGTGGTTTTAACAAACTGAAATTGCTTAGGTTTAAACATTGAGCACTTCTTAAGTTTTGTTACCTTAGGTTTTTTTTTTTAACCAAATGAGTTGAAAATGTTTCTTAACACTCTAAGCAAGTGGCGGCCAGTTTCTTACCCTCAAATGGTTAAATGCATCAGGTGATGGGAACTCCAGGTGTTCTGTTCTAGCAGAAGTGCTTAAGCCAACTGTGCTGGTGAGGACCCCCTAATTGCATTTCTTTTCATTCATATTGATCGATCAGGACTTGAAGGCAGCAACAGTAGTCCTAATAGATAAAAAGGAAATGAGCACCGCTAGCCAACTATAGACCTATCCATCTTTTGAGTATAATAAATGACCTATACTCAAAGCACCCAAACCAGAAGCTTTTAGATTAATGGAATTCTGAAGGCAGAATTAGAACAAGCTAGAGAAAATATACCACCATAGATCACATACTGGTACTCCATTAATATATACTGGTACTCCATCAACCTATACAGGTCATATACCATCAACCAATGGTACACATAAGCATTTGCACAAATTAAAATATTTATGGGTTCTTTCTCAACCTCAAGTTGACTTTATCTCATGAAGAATCCTGCAGGAAAGTCTTCGAAATACAAACATAGACAAACACCCACTTTTCTAAATTTAGAAACTGTCTTCATGTACACTCTCAAAGGGAGGGTATGTTCCACATGGGAGGCTCTTTAGATCCACATGGGAGGGCTATATATCAACCCACAAAAACCACCCCTTTTTGCCTAATTGCCTAAAGGACCTCAACTTCTAGGCTCCCAAAATTGTTGAATGCAGAATCTCTTCCTTTAGCACAGATAACACAGCAGTCCAATGAATTTCTACTGGATGTAAAAGGGCCTTAAAGGGCATGCGCACACCACCGCCCCTGCGACACCCAGCTACTCGGCAGAGGTCGCACAGGCACCGCACACTGTATACTCATGCGCAATTGGCCAGTTGCATTATAAACAGATATGGAACGTGGGCAGGAAGGTGGGTCGCTGCTCCTAGTTACTACCAGTATGACCGTAGCGGGCCATACCGGCCGGAGCCCACCACTGATGGGTGAGCTTTATATCAAGACAATGCAAACAATGAAGAAGAAATCATAGAAACAATGAGGGAGGGAACATCCGGATGTGATATAGCTGAGCTAGTAACATCGGACAAGAACAGAGCTAAGTAAACTGATTCATGGTACATACTGCAGTCTAAACACTTAGCAAAAGTCCTGCAGACAGTAAACCAGAAGAATTTTAAACAAGCTACAATTGGATTTAAGAAAAGATCAATCTTAGTAAGAATGGAAAAGCAGGGATGAAAATGCAAGCGTAGAGGATAAGAAGGGAAATAAACCTTGAAGTGGTTGAATATGTTCACTATTGTGTCTTTTTTGTAAGGCAGAAGCAGGAGCTTCCAAAAGAAAGCAGCATGCTTGAAAAAGAAAATCTAGAAGGGGGCCATAACTGTATAATCATGCAATCAAAGCACCCTTTTTATGTGTGACAAATGTAGAAAGGAGCAGGGATACAATTATGCAGTTGCAGCTGTTTCCTTGGCCTCTCTTATGAATGTTCTTGTAAGTGCATTAGCTGAAAGTCCATAACCATTAAGCAGCCTCTAAGAATCTCAAGTGGACCACCCAGAATTTTTCTCAAAATTATAATTTTAGTGGGAAAGAAGAGATAATGATTGAAGACCTCTGCTAATGATACTTAAGGAACAGTGGTTAGAATGCAGCATTGCAGACTAACTCTGCCCATAATTTGAAGTTCAATCCTCAACAGACTCAGCCTTCCATCCTTCCGACGTTGGTAAAATGAGGACCCAGTTTGTTGGGGGCAAGATGCTGACAGAGTAAATTGCTTAGAGAGGGCTGTAAAGCTTTATGAAACAGTCTGTAAGTCTAAATGTTATTGCTACTTAATTTTTAATTAAGTCCAAGTGTAATGAAATAGAATTTCATTTCCCTCCTGGCCTCATCCACCCAACATCTTGGAATAGAGTCTGTAGAACATCATATTGTGAAATCCAGGATTTTTAAAATTATTTTTACCTTTTGGAAATGTTTAACATGGCTGGTGTCAATGTTGAACGATTCAATATATTGCTAAATCGGTGCATTTCTGTGCTTTCCCTGTTCCTCTCTTGCAGAAATGTTCTTCAGAAGTTTGGCAAAGGTTTCCAGCAGCTTAACATCTCTATCAAGAAGGTACGCAGTGTGTAATTAGAGCAAGCATAACTATTAAGGGATTCTTATTCTAACTTGGAATCATAAAGAGCAAAGAAGGTCAGGAAGCTTAAAGCTGTAATTAGAGCTAGTAGATTGTTGCATTTTCAACCGTGTTGAACATGGAGAATTTCAGGTGACAGAACTGAAATAAAGAACTGTCTTTATTTTCACAAGAAATGTGAGGAATACTTTTAGGTGACTGCAACAGAACTACGATTACAACGATCTTCCTGTACAGCTACAAAATATTTTCTTGCCAAATTTTGGCTATGTTAAGGTCATCCACTCCATCTGCAATATGCAACTTAGATTGGAACAAAAGTAGGTTTGAAGGGCTTTTTTTGTCCCACCTTTTAAAGAAATGATAGCCAAAAGTCTCAAGGTACGTGGAAGTAATGTGATCATGTCATGCTGGGGGAAATTAAAACTTCCTTCATCCCAATTTTTGGGTATTTATGGATATTTCTAATATCCATCCATCCATTAAATAAATAGCTCATTCATCCAATAGACAGAATATTCCTCTTCTCATTTTCTCCCCACAAAAAGTTTAGTTGAATGAGAAAAAAAAATCACTCCGTAAATATTTCAACCACTATACCAATATACATTATTTAAGTGGTGTACATTGTATTAAGCTCTGAATATTTAACATAGTTTTTTGACTTGATTCCCATCCAAATATGGACAGAAGTTCCACCAATGTTACTTGGATGGTGCGCTACTGAATTTTTGTGGCACAAATCTGTGCTCCATGGACTAACCGCCAAAAAAAGGATGCTTGGGGGTGGGGGGGTGGGGTTCTTCTCAATCATGAGTTATTTTCTATGGCTAAGAAAAATTAGGGAAAGGGTCAGTTCCACATTGTCTCATACTGTTCTTGATGAGGTCAATGCTAAAGTTAGAAAGTGGATTGAAAGGAGATAGAGCGTGAATCACACAGGAAAATGATCAAGGGAAGAAATTTTGTTTTGATTGTTTGATTTGATTAAATCCTATGGTGGTATCTTTTTTTTAGAAAGAACATGGGAAAATAAACAATCTGTCCTATCTATCTATATTGTTTAGAGTATTATTTGCAGTCAATGGATATTTTAGACTACGATATAAATTTTAACATCTCAGAATTAAGAAGAATGTTATAGAAAATTATAATGCATTTCCAATGATGGATAATATTGAGTGAAGCAGGCTGAAATAATGTAGCATAGCAGGAATTGAGGGAAGGTTGAGACTTAATCATTTATTTGCATTAAACAGTATCCCATCTCTCCCTCTTGCTGTATAATAATTTAAGCATAGGGTAAGAAAGAGTTGCCCAGAAGTCCCATGTACCTACAATTTTGCACTGTATTTTTGAAATATTTCAGAGGGGAGGAAAAGTAATTTTCAACTGTGCTTCTAAACCCTCATGAATAAATATTGGGAAACAATGATACAAGCATTTTTTTTTACAAATATGTATATATTTGCTACAAGTTGTTTCTACAGCTCACAACATATTATCACATTAAATTTTTATGAGAATAAGAATGACAAATATATGGGCTACAATTTACTATTTAGGAGGAAAAAAACTACATTTATTATCACTTGCTGTTTTTTCCAATAACATTTTATGAGGCTTTAGCCATCCTACCATTTTTACAAGTCTATCAAGGCACAGTTTTGCAAGCTGAAGGAGCTAGGAGAATGGGAGAATGGGCAAACGGGTAAACATGTAATCATGTCACAAGAAAACTCCTTCCTTTCTTTTGAAAGAGCAGTAAGAGATTTCACATATTCCCCATTGGTTCTACGCCTTATTATGGACAAATTGGATATTCAGGCTGTGGCTTCTGAGTTAAACTAATTGTATCCAAGTCAGGGGTGAAATTCATCAGGTTCTGACAGGTTCGGGAGAACCAGTAGTGGAAATTTTGAGTAGTTCGGAGAACCGGCAAATACCACCTCTGACTAGCTCCAGAGTGGGGTGGGAAAGGAGATTTTGCAATGTCCTTCCTCCAGGAGTGGGAGGGGGGAATGGAGATTTTGCTGTATCCTTACCCTGCCACTCCCACAGAACCGGTAGTAAAAAAAATTGAATTTCACCACTGATCCAAGTTTATAGGAAAAGTACATGGATGAGAAATAGAATAACAGAGTTGGAAGGGACCTTGAAGGTCTTCTAATCCAATCTCCTGCACCACTTCAGACAAATGGTTATCCAATATCTTCTTAAAACTTCCATAGTTGGAGCATTCACAACTTCTGGAGGAAAGTTGTTTCACTGATTAATTGTTCTAACTGTCAGAAAATTTCTCCTTAGTTCTAACTTGATTCTCTCCTTGATTAGTTTCAACCCATTGCTTCTTGTCCTACCCTCAGGTGCTCTGGAGAATAGCTTGACTCCCTCTTCTTTGTGGCAACCCCTGAGATATTGAAACACTACTATCATGTCACTCCTAGTCATTCTTTTCATAAGACTAAAGGTAAAGGTTCCCCTCTCACATATGTGCTAGTCGTTCCTGACTCTAGGGGGTGGTACTCATCTCCATTTCAAATCCGAAGAGCCAGCGGTGTCCAAAGATGTCTTCGTGGTCATGTGGCTGGCCTGACTAAACATCGAAGGCATACGGAATGCTGTTACCTTTCCATCAAAGTGGTTTCTATTTTTCTACTTGCATTTTTACATGCTTTTGAACTGCTAGGTTGGTAGAAGCTGGGACAAGTAAAGGGAGCTCACTCTGTTACACACGCTAGGGATCCGAACCATAAGATTAGACTACCCAGTTCTATCAACCCTTCTTTATATGCCCACTAATCATCTTTATTGCTCTTTTCTACACTCTTTCTAGATTCTCAACATCTTTTTTACATTGTGGCAACCAAAACTGGATACAATATTCTAAGTGTGGTCTTACTAAAGCCTTATAAAGTGGTATTAACACTTCATGTGATCTTGATTCTATCCCTTTGTTTATGCAGCCTAGAACTGTGTTGGCTTTAGAATAGCTAAATTTTGTCTTTCTTACAATCCTGATTTTTACAATGCAGCTGATATAGATATAATCACCAGAAGGGCTTGCCTCCAGAATTTGTGGGTCTTCATCACTGGGGGTTTTCAAGAGATTGGATAGCCATTTGTCCAGAATAGTTATAGGGCAGGCATGGGAAATTAATGTAGAATAATTTCTTTTGTGAAGGTTAATTACAAAAAGGAGCAGAATGGATTTAATATGGACATCTCATGGATGGCATGGGATTTACATCAAGTCAAAGGATTGACCACTCTAACACAGTATAAACTACACCCGACCTGACAATGGCTCAGCAGATTTAGAAATGAGCAATTTTGTCAATTTTAGAATTCCTTGGAATTGAGGCAGGATAATCACGCAAAACATGTCTTCTATTGAAACAAGACCCTCTCCTAAATCCAATCCATCCTTGTCCATTAGAAGTAGAAATCAGAGCAGATCCTGATTCTGTTGCTTTTCCCTGACTGTCACTATTTGGGAATTCCAAGTAACTAGGAGACTTTCAATCATAAATTCTAATGCTGGTGGGGTTTTTTCCTGTAACTTTCAGCCTCTTTCATTAACTGGCCTCTAGGCCAACAAATCACCTCCTCTTTATTAGAGCATCTGGCTCTCTGTAGCATGTAAAAATGCTTTCAGAATTCAGTATGTTTCTTAAGATACTCTTGAAGACCAGTTTATCTTAACCACAAAAATGCCTCTGAGTCTTCTCACGCTTTCCCCATAAGATGCTAGTATAGGTCATAAATGAGAACATCAATCAAATCTTTATTACGATCATAGATCATCATAAGAAGAGTGGAATACAAACAAACCATAATTTTAAAAGCTAAAATATATAAAATACACAAGGTTAAAAACCATTTTATAAAATTAATATGTGTTTGAGTGTGCATGTTTGTGTCTATGTGTGTATAGATATAGAGGCAGAAGCAGAGAGAAGGAGGTGAAGGAGGGAGAAGGAGAGAGACAGATAGACAGACAGACAGACACACACACACACACACAAAATTCTAAAAAATAAAACATGGAGGATGTGTGTGTCATGAATCCTACTGTGACCACAAGGGAAGGAATGACAATGTAATATTGTAAAACAACAAATAATATAGTTTGGAGTATGTTGTACATGGATCCAAAATTTATCCCTAGGCACCTAATTAAAACAACGAGGTAGGGTAAAATACCTTTGGATTTCACCTAGGCAGTAGCTGCATGAAATTGAAAAATAGCCAAATAAAACAACAGAAAACAGCTAATGTGTTGATTCCCATTTTGGGAACAAGGCCAGGTGAATTAAATACGGAGGAGAAATTGCAATGCTGACAAATTTGACAGCGCATTTAATTGCACCACTGAGAATTTGTTAACTCAAGAATCTTTATTTATAGCACTCTTTTGGCCTATGATTCAACTAAAACTCTTTTGGCCTATTCTTCAACTAAAACTAAACAAAACGAAAAGTTGACGAATAGGCTGCTCACCTAAAGTAGCCCCACAGCGAAATAGACAGCAAAGAAATTTAACGAATAGCAAATAGGTTTAGAAAACTCGATGAATAGATGGCCTGTTCCAGCCCTTATCTAGGAAATACTAGGAAAGGAACTGCTGGATGAAACTGAGTCTCTCCAGGGCCAATTGAACTTCAAATTTGCACTAGATTCATTCTCAAGTCTGACTGTCAGAGTGTGTTTTGGGCCAGTTGTTCTTTCCATTGCTTTCATCAGGCTGGCATACAAAGTGTCCTTGGAAGAATTCCAATTTTCCATCCCCATCAGCAATGTTTTAATTCAGTACCTCTTCTTTTTTCAGATAATCTCTTTTTTATGTTACCATGCCATGTGACTCTTTTTTTTTAACTTGTAACTGCACCACCTACCCTCCACTCCTAAGAGAATGCTTTATCTATTTCTTTTCTTCAATGAGACAATTAGAACAATTAACCAGTGGAACAGCTTGCCTTCAGAAGTTGTGGTTGCTCCAACACTGAAGGTTTTCAAAAAGAGATTGGACAGGCATTTGTCCAGAATGGTAAAAGGTCTCCTTCTTAAGCAGGGGGTCAACTAGAAGACCACTAAGGTCCCTTCCAACTCTCTTATTCTGGTATGCTTCTATCGTCAGAACAGTTATTTGAGAAGGAAAGACCACTGTTGGAAGCTGAATGCTAACAGCTCAGCAAAAGTCTGCACACCTTTTTCCTCACATCTTAAGATGGTTCTTCAGAAACACTTTAGGGTGTGTGTTCTCCCTTCTGTGAAACAATAGAACCCAGAAAACATGTCTTGTCTATTTGCCCTACGGAATACCATCTTATCCCCACCTGCATTTTCTTTGAGTTCTGTATAGCTTGGTCACTGTTAGCTTTTAGGAAGAAAACAAGAGTTTTCCCTCTGGGGTGAGGGACAGACTATAAGTGGAGTATAAGTATATTATAAGTATGGGATTTTGGTTATGAGAAGTTTTTTTAGAAGACTTGAGTACATCAGAATGTGTATTTATGATATTTTTATGTGTTGTACATTGTGAGTTTCCTATACTCACAATGTTGAGATGATGACTATATAAATTTGACAGTGAGAGAGAGAAGGGCCACCAAGAACTAAAACAACTTATTAGAATCCTTGTTTTATTTCTTCCCTATAAAAGAGTTTCAGAAAGGTTCATCAAAACAGTTCTCACAACCACAGAATGACTGAAGGAGTTTAGATTTCATTTCCTATAACTGCCATCTTTACATAGACACAGAGATGATGCTTTTGTGCCAGTCACAGTTCTCATAAAGGTGACCACCCTTTTTCCATCTTCCTGTTGTCCAGCCATTATTCCATCCATCTAATAAGACTTGTGCTAAACACAGATGGTGAAATGTTTCTACTCATCATCACTGTTGATTCCCAGCTCAACAATTTTTGTAGCAATAGAGGGAAAGTAGAAGACAAATTGGTCACTATGTCTACATAAACTAAATTGGATTAACCTTTAGAATTTACCATTGTAACTTAACAGACAATCATAAGCTTGGTGGTATTATGGAAAGACACAAAATTGGTTTCATATTTTGATCCCTTGTGTGTGGAGCAAACCTTACTTTCCTCACTCACAATATTCTGAAAGTCACTAAAGACTTTCCTTCTCAGGAGAACTTTTGAATATCATATGCATATGATCATCTTCATAAATAATTATTCCTCTGACATACACCCCCAACTATTCCCACATCTTTCCCCAAGGATGATACCAATTCAGAGGAGAGAGAGAAAAATCCTTCATGTGGAGTCTCAAAATACGAATCATTTTATCATCATCCTAGTTATGCTCTCATGGAAAATTGCCTCCCACAAAGCTAGGGAAGTAAAGTGGGGGGGGGGAGAAATCTCATGTTTTGTCTATCTATATGGACATTTGAAAAATGACTTTGGTGAGCATCTAAAATCAGCAGAGCATCATTAGAAGACATAAATTAGTTTTACAATGATTACTGGGAAGTCAATCTCAGCATACAGCAAAACTCGTTCGTAGAAAAATACATGCAAGACACTATTCTTAAAATATTAATGGAATATCAAATGTTGAGTAAAAGGACCGAAACTACCCCAGCTGTTTTATTTGGTTCAAAGCACAACTTTAGTCCCCTTTTAGAAAAACAAAAAGTTAGAAATAGAAATGAAATTCACCAGAGTGTGTAGCCATTTGTGGGAACTCTTGTACCTCATCACTACTCCTCTGAATCACACAGCCCCCTGACACTTAACAATAATTTCCTTTTGTTGGATGACAGTTTCTGAAATGTTGATTTGTTCCAGATGCTAAGTCTCAGGAAGGAAGGAGGCCAACCAGCAAAGCTGCAAAAAAATATATAGAGCGAAAACAAGTTTGCAAGAAGCAGCTGCTAGATGAGAATGGTATTCAATCCATTCTCTGAATACACAGCCTTTTTTTACCCTTTCCAGTTTTAGCATTCAGAGTACCAAGCTGAGGTCATCATTCACAGATTAGAACTCAAATTTTTGAAATAGAAGACTCTATTTACAGCTGGAACAACTTAGAACAAGTTACAAAATGAGAGAGACAAAAGCAGGGACATGCCAGATGTATATTCAATGGATGCTCTCTGAGAACCACATGGGGGGGGGGACCTCTATTCCATGAAATACAGAAATTGCTGGGTAAAGCATTCAAATCTAACTAGCCTAAACACACTCCTATATTAGGTTTGTGTGTGTGTGGCCACCTTTAAAATGTGGAACTGGTCACGTTTAAACAACATCTGTTGTCAACGAAGCATGAAAGGGCTAGTATGGTTTTTCAACAACCAAGCAAGCCTAAAGGTTGAATAATGGCAACTGGACCAAACTTTGTTAAAGTGAGACGTTTTGTTGCTCATCCAAGCAACTTCATCAAAATTTTGTTGTTGGGTGAGCAACAAAATGTCTCAGATTAACAAAGTTTGGTCCAGTTGACATGATTCAACCTTTAGACACCTTTGGCCTGGGTGATTGAGCATTTATTGACATAACCAAGCAAGTCAGTTTAATAATCTGACTTTTAAAAATAAATACATTAGATTTTTTAAAAATAACATAATAAAAATATTTCCTTGAAATAAGCAGGGGTAGTCTGCTATGGGTTTGCCCAGGTTCAGGAGAACCCATAGCTAACGTTATGGCCAGTTCGGAGAACCTCCAAATACCACCCCTGGCTGGCCCCACCCACCCCACCCCACCCTGCCCTTCCCAGGAGTCTCCACACAGCCCAATTTGCAGGGCCCGGTCAGAGACTCAGGGAGAGGGGAAAATAAGTCTCCCTAGAAGTTTGGAAACTGGCCCATTGCCGGCCTCTGGAGGGCCTCCAGAGCCCAAGGGAGGAAGTTTTTGCTCTCCCAGAGGCTTGAGGAAAGCCTCCGGAGCCTGGCAATGGCAAAAATGCTCCCCCTACCATGGTGCAGGAGGCTGACTAGGCCACGCCTACCATGGCCACACCCACCCAGCAACCAGGCAAAGAACCCGTTGCTGAAATTTTTTGAAGCCCACTCCTGGCAATAAGCATACCACAAGATCACCAGCCGAGTAACTGATATTCATTAATATATTGTCTGCCTCCAACTATGTAGGTTTTAAGTAGTAGGTTTTATGGATAAAAAAAACAAACTAATAAAAAATAAATTCTCTGCTCCAAAATTATGGATAATGACAAAAAAAAAAAATCCCAGTCCTGCTATGTATGTGACATGGCCTTGCCTTCAATGTGCCATGGATTCACTCTTTGAGTCTCCAATTTTCACTAAAAATATTAACTGAGTTACAAAGAAGTTCATAAGGCACATATTATGATACAGCATACAGTCTATGCTGTAGGAGGGAAGAAAGGCACATATGTGCTAGAATCAGAATAAAAGAAAGAGACTTCATATCATGATAGCAGCCCTATGTGGCTTTGTGAATTGTTTCTACCTTATGAAAAAAAAATGCCATAATCAGAAGATCTGAAATATAGCAATTGGAATAAAAAATAGACCTTACGTCACTATAGCAACGACTGGTCACACTACAATTGCTTGTATGTAAAATGTTATAATCTGAACATTACAAATATCATGAATATGTTCTATGGTTCTGCAAGATCCGTTGTATGACTGTATCTGGAAACTTTTCCCCCTTAAATAAAAGTGTGGGAGGGAGAAACAAATTCTCACGATACAAGGCAAGATTAATTAGACACCGCAATATATGGTAGTCTGAGACTTGTTTAGTTTTCAACTTTAAAAATAAAACTGTGCTATTTGGCTGAATTCTTTCCAGAAACATGACTACTACACCGTTTCTATGTTGTAAAGGAGAAGGAGGATATTCTTCATAACAACTGAATTTGAACAGAAAATGGTTGGTGAAAGTAAGTAAATATAGGATGAACAATCTTGTCTAATCTTTAGTAACGCATAAAGTATTGATGTGCCACATAACCACGGAGACGTCTTTGGACAGCGCAGGCTCTTCGGCTTTGAAATGGAGATGAGCACCACCCCCTAGAGTTGAGAATGACTAGTACATATGTGCAAGGGGAACCTTTACCTACACTAATTTTGGCTCTTTGAAGAAGAAGGGCTGTATTAAAATTATATAAATATGCTACCAAAATATTACAAGAACCTTCTCCCAAGTCAAGGTCAGTCAAGTTGTTTCAGAGTCTAAGACAGAATATATTGCAAGAACTATCCCTTTTCACACATGGTAAAATAATTATTTATTACAATAGCGATAAATTCCATATCTTAGATTCCATATCTAAGAGTCCTATTTAAAAAAATACAAAATTGTTTACCTAAATAGAAGGCTAGCCCTAATTTTACATTTCTCTCTCGATTTTGATGTGTTTATATTAGAATGCATTGCAATCCATTTAAATCCTTTTATTTTAATAGGAAATTGCTAGATCTTTCCATCATCTTTTAATTCCTTTCTTCTTCGCTTTTCCTGTCTCTCCCCTACATCCACACTAAATATGTAAGGACAAGCTAAGAACAAATGATAAATATCTTTGGTGAATATTCCATTATCTACAAATACATTCTCATTACACATTTAATCTGTCTGCTGAATTTTGCCTGTTGTGGATTCAATCCATCCCTTAAACCAGATAATAAGAAAATGGGTTTGGCCTAGAATACACCCTAGGTTACAGAAAATGTAATTGACATGAATTCATTAGCATTGCCTTGTGCATACATCTGCTATCCCCTGGCCAGACCTGGCTAAGCATTTTTAATAATAATAATAATAATAATAATAATAATAATAATAATAATACTCCGCCGTTGCCGGTCCCAAGCCCGGATGAGAAAGGAGGAAGGTTGGGATCAGGTTGGCATCTGGTCCCGTAAAAAAAACCCCTGCCAACCCATACAATATGGTGAAAAAAAACGAATAAGAATTCCATACCGCATCGGTCGTCGCGCGGGTTAACAAGGGCCGCGGCGGATGTTGGGGTCCCTGGACATCCGTCGACAAGTGGGCTACAAGTGGACCAGCCAACAAAACGACAAAAATATAGTGCAGATGAAAACCGTGCCATAGTCAGCTGCTGTAAAAAAATCGCGCAGACTGATTATAAATTGCGGCACAATTCAGTAGCACAAATGATCCATTGGAATTTGTGCAAAAATTATAATATTAGAACAGCAACAAACTGGTGGGAACATCAGCCTGAAAAAGTCACCGAAAATCAGATGGTCAAGATCTTGTGGGATTTCCGTATACAAACCGACAAAATACTGGCGCATAATACACCAGACATCACACTGGTTGAGAAAAATAAGGTCACAATCATAGACATCGCAATACCAGGTGATAGCAGGGTCGCCGAGAAGGAACATGAAAAAATCGCAAGATACCAGGACTTAAAAATCGAAATTCAACGACTATGGCACAAACCAGCAGTGGTAATTCCAGTGGTAATTGGCACACTGGGTGCTATTCCAAAAGCACTGGAATTACATTTAAAACAGTTAAAAATTGACAAAATCACCATCAGTCAAATGCAAAAAGCCGCACTGCTTGGATCTGCACGCATATTACGAAAATACGTTACGACGTCCTAGGCCCCTGGGTGGGGCCCGACTAGTAACCAATGCCAAATCCGGCGAAACAACTGGCCACTGTGATACAATTGTACAACAACAACAACAACAACAATAATAATAATAATAACTCCGCCTTTGCCGGTCCCAAGCCAGGATGAGAAAGGAGGAAGGTTGGGATCAGGTTGGCATCTGGTCCCGTAAAAAAAACCCCGCCAACCCATACAATATGGTGAAAAAAACAAAGAATTCCATACCGCATCGGTCGTCGCGCGGGTTAACAAGGGCCGCGGCGGATGTTGGGGTCCCTGGACATCCGTCGACAAGTGGGCTACAAGTGGACCAGCCAACAAAACGACAAAAATATAGTGCAGATGAAAACCGTGCCATAATGGCCTGTTACTACAACTCAGAGCCAGAAAAAAGAGGCTATTTAAAGCGAATGTATGAATTATGGAAACAACAATATCCAGATTCAAATGTTAGTGAACAACGACTAGCAGATCAAAGGCGATTTATTATACGGAATAAAGTGTTTAGTGAAGTTGAACATGAGGAAATTCAGGCAAATTGCAAAACCCAAAAAACAATATCACAAGCGGAAATAACTGATATTCAAGACACAACTAAAGACATTATAGTAGAACTCCCAGAAGAAGCTCTTGGGGAGGAAATAATATCACCACCACTAGAACCAGTTATCACTGAACCAACTGATGAACTAACTCAAAAACAAAAGAATTGAAGGATAAGATCATGGAGCATTTTCTGCTTAATGAGGAAAGGCAACGTTTACCATCACTAAAAACTGTGCCAAAGAAAATTTTGGCCCCTATCATGAAATGGTTAATGCAGTGTTTTCAACAATTGAACCAGGATCCATCTTGGAAACAAACCAGTTAATGTACAGCGCAGCTGTAATAGTCACTAATGAACTAGGCATTAAAATTAAAGTACCTAGTCATACAACAGAAAAAGCATCAAAGCCAAAGTGGAAAATCCGTTTAGAACAAAAAATAAAAAAATTAAGGGCAGATGCTAGTAACTTAAAGAACATGCATGAGCAATGGCTTAAAAACAACAAAATCATAGATCGGCTAATCAGGAGATATAGATTGGATACAAGAAACATCAATGAAGCTGTAGAGATTGTAAAACAGCAGATAACAGCAACAGCTAGAAAAATTGAAAGATATGAGGCACGAATCATCCAATATAAACAAAATCAGCAATTTCGATCAGACCAACGGCGTTTTTATCAAAGTCTTAATGTAAATGGTGACACCAAAAGTGAAAAACCAGAAAAACAGGCCACAGTTGAATTCTGGAAAGAATTGTGGGAAAATGCAAAGGACTACAACAAGGAAGCAAAGTGGATACATGACTTTGAGAAAAGCATTGGCAACAAACAAATGCAAGTATTAGAAATAACAACTGAGATGGTCAAAAATCGAGTTAAAAAGATAAAGAATTGGACATCACCTGGAAAGGACCAATTACATGGTTTCTGGCTCAAATATCTGACCAGTTTACATGCAATATTGGCCAGGCAACTGAATGAAATTTTACAAAAGGGCCAAATTGATGAATGGTTGACAACTGGAAAAACATACTTGATTCAGAAAGATCCAACTAAAGGAACAACACCTGAAAACTATAGACCAATAACATGCTTACCAACAACCTTCAAATTACTCACAGGCATTATTGCAGATAACATGATGGATTATTTGGAAACAAACAACATCTTGCCAGTAGAGCAAAAAGGCAACAAAAGAAGGAGCAGGGGCACAAAAGATCAGCTTCTAATTGATAAAATGATATTAGAAAATTGTAAGAACAGAAAAACGAACTTGAATATGGTCTGGATTGATTACAAAAAGGCATTTGACTCACTGCCACATAGTTGGATCATAAAATGCTTAGAAACAACTGGCATTAGCAAAAATATTACATCCTTTACTGAAAAGGCAATGAAACAATGGAGAACTGAGTTGGCAGTAGGGAATGAGATCTACGGAATGGTTAATATCAAGCGAGGAATTTTCCAGGGTGATTCACTTTCACCTCTTCTCTTCATCATCGCAACGATCCCACTATCAGTAATCTTAAAAAAAATGAAATTAGGCTACCAAACAGCCAAAGAAGCTAAAAAAAATTCGCATTTACTATATATGGATGATTTGAAACTCTATGGAAAGTCAGAAATAGAAATCCAATCATTGACAAATACAGTCCGAGTATTCAGCACCGATATTTCAATGCAGTTTGGCATGGAAAAATGTGCCACTGTATCCATAAAAAGGGGCAAAATCACTGCATCTGAGGGAATTGAAATGCCCAATGGCCAACTAATTAAATGCAAAGAAAATGAAGCCTACAAATACTTAGGCATTCTGCAGTTGGATAACATCAAGCATGGAGAAGTAAAAACTATTGTCAGACGAGAGTACACCAACAGAGTTAGGAAAATTTTGAAATCTAAATTGAATGGTGGAAATACAATCAAGGCCATAAATACCTGGGCAATACCAGTTATAAGATACACAGCTGGCATAGTTAACTGGACACAAGCTGATTTGGACCTTTTGGACCGAAAAAACCAGGAAACTAATGACAATGCACTACAGTTTACATCCACGTGGTGATACTGATAGACTGTACCTGCCACGAAAATCAGGTGGCAGAGGATTATTACAAGTGAAGCAAACAGTTGAAGAAGAAAAACATGCACTGGCTGATTATTTAAAAGAAAGTCAAGAACATCTATTAATCGAAGTAAAGAACAAAAATCTACTGAAGGCCCAACAGACAAAACAAGAATACAGAAAAGATGTGATAAAATCAAGAATGGAGAGTTGGCAGAACAAAGCACTCCATGGTCAATTTCTGGAAAAAATAAAAGATAAAGTGGACAGGGAACAAACTTGGTTATGGTTAAAAACAGGTACATTAAAGAAAGAAACAGAGTCACTAATCCTGGCTGCGCAAGAACAAGCTATCCGCACAAATGCCATTAAGGCCAAAATCGAAAAATCCTCTGATGATGCCAAATGCAGACTTTGCAAAGAAGCTGATGAAACTATTGATCACATACTCAGCTGCTGTAAAAAAATCGCGCAGACTGATTATAAATTGCGGCACAATTCAGTAGCACAAATGATCCATTGGAATTTGTGCAAAAATTATAATATTAAAACAGCAACAAACTGGTGGGAACATCAGCCTGAAAGAGTCACAGAAAATCAGATGGTCAAGATCTTGTGGGATTTCCGTATACAAACCGACAAAATACTGGCGCATAATACACCAGACATCACACTGGTTGAGAAAAATAGGGTCACAATCATAGACATCACAATACCAGGTGATAGCAGGGTCGCCGAGAAGGAACATGAAAAAATCGCAAGATACCAGGACTTAAAAATCGAAATTCAACGACTATGGCACAAACCAGCAGTGGTAATTCCAGTGGTAATTGGCACACTGGGTGCTATTCCAAAAGCACTGGAATTACATTTAAAACAGTTAAAAATTGACAAAATCACCATCAGTCAAATGCAAAAAGCCGCACTGCTTGGATCTGCATGCATATTGCGAAAATACGTTACGACGTCCTAGGCCCCTGGGTGGGGCCCGACTAGTAACCAATGCCAAATCCGGTGAAACAACTGGCCGCTGTGATACAATTGTATAATAATAATAACAACAACAACAACAACAACAACTGTAAAACAGCAGATAACAGCAACAGCTAGAAAAATTGAAAGATATGAGGCACGAATCATCCAATATAAACAAAATCAGCAATTTCGAACAGACCAACGACGTTTTTATCAAAGTCTTAATGTGAATGGTGACACCAAAAGTGAAAAACCAGAAAAGCAGGCCACAGTTGAATTCTGGAAAGAATTGTGGGAAAATGCAAAGGACTACAATAAGGAAGCAAAGTGGATACATGACTTTGAGAAAAGCATTGGCAACAAACAAATGCAAGTATTAGAAATAACAACTGAGATGGTCAAAAATCGAGTAAAAAAGGTAAAGAACTGGACATCACCTGGAAAGGACCAATTACATGGTTTCTGGCTCAAATATCTGACCAGTTAACATGCAATATTGGCCAGGCAACTGAATGAAATTTTACAAAAGGGCCAAATTGATGAATGGTTGACAACTGGAAAAACATACTTGATTCAGAAAGATGCAACTAAAGGAACAACACCTGAAAACTACAGACCAATAACATGCTTGCCAACAACCTTCAAATTACTCACAGGCATTATTGCAGATAACATGATGGATTATTTGGAAACAAACATCATCTTGCCAGTAGAGCAAAAAGGCAACAAAAGAAGGAGCAGGGGCACAAAAGATCAGCTCCTAATTGATAAAAGGATATTAGAAAATTGTAAGAACAGAAAAACGAACTTGAATATGGTCTGGATTGATTACAAAAAGGCATTTGACTCACTGCCACATAGTTGGATCATAAAATGCTTAGAAACAACTGGCATTAGCAAAAATATTACATCTTTTACTGAAAAGGCAATGAAACAATGGAGAACTGAGTTGGCAGTAGGGAATGAGATCTACGGAATGGTTAATATCAAGCGAGGAATTTTCCAGGGTGATTCACTTTCACCTCTTCTCTTCATCATCGCAACGATCCCACTATCAGTAATCTTAAAAAAAATGAAATTAGGCTACCAAACAGCCAAAGAAGCTAAAAAAATATCGCATTTACTATATATGGATGATTTGAAACTCTATGGAAAGTCAGAAACAGAAATCCAATCATTGACAAACACAGTCCGAGTATTCAGCACCAATATTTCAATGCAGTTTGGCATGGAAAAATGCGCCACTGTATCCATAAAAAGGGGCAAAATCACTGCATCTGAGGGAATTGAAATGCCCAATGGCCAACTAATTAAATGCAACAAG
Organism: Thamnophis elegans; assembly: GCF_009769535.1. Taxonomy (NCBI): domain Eukaryota; kingdom Metazoa; phylum Chordata; class Lepidosauria; order Squamata; family Natricidae; genus Thamnophis; species Thamnophis elegans. The sequence goes on along the minus strand of NC_045553.1, from coordinate 30,331,270 downwards.
AATGAAGCCTACAAATACTTAGGCATTCTGCAGTTGGATAACATCAAGCATGGAGAAGTAAAAACTATTGTCAAGCGAGAGTACACCAACAGAGTTAGGAAATTTTGAAATCTAAATTGAATGGTGGAAATACAATCAAGGCCATAAATACCTGGGCAATACCAGTTATAAGATACACAGCTGGTATAGTTAACTGGACACAAGCTGATTTGGACCTTTTGGACCGAAAAACCAGGAAACTAATGACAATGCACTACAGTTTACATCCACGTGGTGATACTGATAGATTATACCTGCCCCGAAAATCGGGTGGCAGAGGATTATTACAAGTGAAGCAAACAGTTGAAGAAGAAAAACATGCACTGGCTGATTATTTAAAAGAAAGTCAAGAACATCTATTAATCGAAGTAAAGAACAAAAATCTACTGAAGGCCCAACAGACGAAACAAGAATACAGAAAAGATGTGATAAAATCAAGAATGGAGAGTTGGCAGAACAAAGCACTGCATGGCCAATTTCTGGAAAAAATAAAAGATAAAGTGGACAGTGAACAAACTTGGTTATGGTTAACAACAGGTACATTAAAGAAAGAAACAGAGTCACTAATCCTGGCTGCGCAAGAACAAGCTATCCGCACAAATGCCATTAAGGCCAAAATCGAAAAATCCTCTGATGATGCCAAATGCAGACTTTGCAAAGAAGCTGACGAAACTGTTGATCACATACTCAGCTGCTGTAAAAAAATCGCGCAGACTGATTATAAATTGCAGCACAATTCAGTAGCACAAATGATCCATTGGAATTTGTGCAAAAATTATAATATTAAAACAGCAACAAACTGGTGGGAACATCAGCCTGAAAAAGTCACCGAAAATCAGATGGTCAAGATCTTGTGGGATTTCCGTATACAAACCGACAAAATACTGGCGCATAATACACCAGACCTCACACTGGTTGAGAAAAATAAGGTCACAATCATAGACATCGCAATACCAGGTGATAGCAGGGTCGCCGAGAAGGAACATGAAAAAATCGCAAGATACCAGGACTTAAAAATCGAAATTCAACGACTATGGCACAAACCAGCAGTGATAATTCCAGTGGTAATTGGCACACTGGGTGCTATTCCAAAAGCACTGGAATTACATTTAAAACAGTTAAAAATTGACAAAATCACCATCAGTCAAATGCAAAAAGCCGCACTGCTTGGATCTGCACGCATATTACGAAAATACGTTATGACGTCCTAGGCCCCTGGGTGGGGCCCGACTAGTAACCAATGCCAAATCCGGTGAAACAACTGGCCGCTGTGATACAATTGTATAATAATAGCAGCAGCAATATCTGGTGATGTACGAATTGAAGATAAGCAGCAAGAAAAAAATCACAAAGTACCGGGAATTGCAAATTGAAGTTGAGCGACTGTGGAAAAAGAGTGTTGCCCCGATTGTAATTGGAGCCCTTGGAGCAATATCTAAAAGGCTACCTCGCTATTTGGAAATTCTAAATTTATCGAACTTGAACATTCTGACTCTACAAAAAACCAACCTACTTGGAACAGCTTATATCCTCCGATGTTACCTTTACAGTTCCGAGGTCCTTGGTTAGAACTCTAGCTGTTGAGCTACCAACCAGCCACAAAGGCTGTGAATCTCATCAAAGATTATCATCATCATCATCATCATCATCATCATCATCATCCAGAATAACAGGAAGGTACCTTGGAGGTCTTCCAGTCCAACCCCCTGCTCAAGCAGGAGATTCTATAACATTCCAGACAACATTCTACTTAAAAGCTTCCAGTGATGGAGCACTCACCATTTCTGAAGGCAAGCTGTTCCTCTGGTTAATTGTTCTCACTATTAAAAAAATTGCTCCTTAGTTCTAGGTTACTTCTCTCCTTGATTAGTTTCCATCCAATGTTTCTTGTCTTAGCAGTTAGCAATAGCAATAGCAGTTAGACTTATATACCGCTTCATAGGGCTTTCAGCCCTCTCTAAGCGGTTTACAGAGTCAGCATATCGCTGACTTGAAATACAATCAAGGCCATAAATACCTGGGCAATACCAGTTATAAGATACACAGCTGGTATAGTTAACTGGACACAAGCTGATTTGGACCTTTTGGACCGAAAAACCAGGAAACTAATGACAATGCACTACAGTTTACATCCACGTGGTGATACTGATAGACTGTACCTGCCCCGAAAATCAGGTGGCAGAGGATTATTACAAGTGAAGCAAACAGTTGAAGAAGAAAAACATGCACTGGCTGATTATTTAAAAGAAAGTCAAGAACATCTATTAATCAAAGTAAAGAACAAAAATCTACTGAAGGCCCAACAGACGAAACAAGAATACAGAAAAGATGTGATAAAATCAAGAATGGAGAGTTGGCAGAACAAAGCACTGCATGGCCAATTTCTGGAAAAAATAAAAGATAAAGTGGACAGTGAACAAACTTGGTTATGGTTAACAACAGGTACATTAAAGAAAGAAACAGAGTCACTAATCCTGGCTGCGCAAGAACAAGCTATCCGCACAAATGCCATTAAGGCCAAAATCGAAAAATCCTCTGATGATGCCAAATGCAGACTTTGCAAAGAAGCTGATGAAACTGTTGATCACATACTCAGCTGCTGTAAAAAAATCGCGCAGACTGATTATAAATTGCGGCACAATTCAGTAGCACAAATGATCCATTGGAATTTGTGCAAAAATTATAATATTAAAACAGCAACAAACTGGTGGGAACATCAGCCTGAAAAAGTCACCGAAAATCAGATGGTCAAGATCTTGTGGGATTTCCGTATACAAACCGACAAAATACTGGCGCATAATACACCAGACATCACACTGGTTGAGAAAAATAAGGTCACAATCATAGACATCGCAATACCAGGTGATAGCAGGGTCGCCGAGAAGGAACATGAAAAAATCGCAAGATACCAGGACTTAAAAATCGAAATTCAACGACTATGGCACAAACCAGCAGTGGTAATTCCAGTGGTAATTGGCACACTGGGTGCTATTCCAAAAGCACTGGAATTACATTTAAAACAGTTAAAAATTGACAAAATCACCATCAGTCAAATGCAAAAAGCCGCACTGCTTGGATCTGCACGCATATTAAGAAAATACGTTATGACGTTCTAGGCCCCTGGGTGGGGCCCGACTAGTAACCAATGCCAAATCCGGTGAAACAACTGGCCGCTGTGATACAATTGTATAATAATAGCAGCAGCAATATCTGGTGATGTACGAATTGAAGATAAGCAGCAAGAAAAAAAATCACAAAGTACCGGGAATTGCAAATTGAAGTTGAGCGACTGTGGAAAAAGAGTATTGCCCCGATTGTAATTGGAGCCCTTGGAGCAATATCTAAAAGGCTACCTCGCTATTTGGAAATTCTAAATTTATCGAACTTGAACATTCTGACTCTACAAAAAACCAACCTACTTGGAACAGCTTATATCCTCCGATGTTACCTTTACAGTTCCGAGGTCCTTGGTTAGAACTCTAGCTGTTGAGCTACCAACCAGCCACAAAAGCTGTGAATCTCATCAAAGATTATCATCATCATCATCATCATCATCATCATCATCATCATCATCATCATCCAGAATAACAGGAAGGTACCTTGGAGGTCTTCCAGTCCAACCCCCTGCTCAAGCAGGAGATTCTATAACATTCCAGACAACATTCTACTTAAAAGCTTCCAGTGATGGAGCACTCACCATTTCTGAAGGCAAGCTGTTCCTCTGGTTAATTGTTCTCACTATTAAAAAAATTGCTCCTTAGTTCTAGGTTACTTCTCTCCTTGATTAGTTTCCATCCAATGTTTCTTGTCTTAGCAGTTAGCAATAGCAATAGCAGTTAGACTTATATACCGCTTCATAGGGCTTTCAGCCCTCTCTAAGCGGTTTACAGAGTCAGCATATCGCCCCCAACAACAATCCGGGTCCTCATTTTACCCACCTCGGAAGGATGGAAGGCTGAGTCAACCCTGAGCCAGTGAGATTTGAACAGCCGAACTGCAGAACTGCAGTCAGCTGAAGTAGCCTGCAGTGCTGCATTTAACCACTGCGCCACCTCGGCTCTTGGTTCTTTGAAAAATAGGTTGGCCCCCCTCTTCTCTGTGGCAGCCCCACAAATATTGGAAAACTGCTAGGGTGTTTCCCCTAGTCCTTTTCTTCACTAGACAAGAGATACCCAATTCCTGCAGCCGTTCTTCATACATTTTAGCCTCCAGCCCTCTAATAATTTTTTTTGCTCTTTTCTTCACTCTTTCTAGGGTCTCAACTTCTTTTTTTATAATATGGTGACTAAAACAGGATGGAATATTCCACGTTTGGTCTTATGAAGGCATTATAAAGTGGTAGTAACCCTTCATGTGATCTTGATTCTATCCCTCTGTTAATGCAGCCTAGAATGGCATTGGGGTTTTTGGCTGCTCTGCTTATATTTCGGTGATTGTCCACCAGGACTCCAAGATCCCTCTCAGAGTTACTGCTATTGAGCAAGTTTTCACCTGTACCTGTACCTTTGTTTTTTCTTGCCTGAGTGCAAAACCTTACTTTTTTCTTCATTGAATTTCATTTTATAAACACAGCCAATGACTATAACTGAAGAGTTGCCAAATAGAATATTGATCAGTTCTACAGAATCATAATAAATTTACTTCCCATTTAAGGTTTTATCAACATATAACAGTCATGTACAGCAGAAAACCAGTGTGTTTATGAGCTAAAAACAGAGGGCCAGCTTCACATCTAAAAATCCACCATTTAAGGAGAAGGAAACACAAGAGTATCCAGACAGAAATAAAAGAACAAAAGAGGAATGTCAGTTCAATGCTACTTGTAAATAACACATGCATTCCCTTTGGCTATTTACAAGTTGAAATCACAAGAGATGTTATCATAATTGTAATAATAGTTTTTTATATATCTCCAGCCTTCCTTTGTGCCAAAACCCATTATCCTGGCAGCTAACAATGGAGCTAAAATATTAAAAACCAACTTCATGAAAAACATAATTAAAAATGAAATTAAAACTCCAATATGGAAACAGCAGTAGTCCAGCTCAGCTGCCAAAGCCGCTTTTTAAAAATCCTCTTGAATGCCTCCTCTCTATCCACCCACAAAAGGATCGCAGGAGTGGGGAAAAGTGGATTGTTCTCGTGAGAAAAAAAAAAACTGATTGGTGATGACACAAAGGGACTCCGCAGATATCTCTTCCTACTCTAAATCTGACAACTTGTCTATCAGTAGGGTCACATTTTTTAAATCGATAATAAATGACTCAGGCAGGTTTATTGTTTTTTTAAAAATACTCCCTTGCCAATAAATTGCAGTTTTCCATTGTGTACATCTCCAAGTAAGACAAATACAACCCAAATATTCCTGGCGTTGGGTCAAATGCTAATTTTCTCAACCCAGAATCCAAACAGGCAGGCAGAAGTTGATAGCCATCATCGGCCATGGAAATGTGCCATCTTGATCTCCGTTAAAAAGATGCTCAGACTGTCCTGGAAAGAGAAGAACTTTTTAAACAAGCCTAATAAAGAACCTTTCTATGCATCTCTTGGTTTTAAAGGATTGCTTTCGGTGAGATGGGAGAGAAGAGAGGGAGATAAGGAGGGAGGTGGCAAGGGAAGGTGGAAGAGAGAGTGGAATGAGAGAGGAGAGGAGAGGGAGATGGGGAGGGAGAAGGAGGGGGATGGAGGAAGAGGGAGAGAGAGGGTGAAAGGGAGAGGGAGATGGGGAGGGAGAGAGGGAGAGGGAAGGGAGGAAGAGGGAGATGGACAGGGAGGATGGAAGAGAAAGGGAGATGGGAAGGGAGAGAGGGAGAGAGGGAGAGGAAAGGGAGGAAGAGGGAGATGGACAGGGAGGATGGAAGGGAGAGGGAGATGGGGAGAGAGGGAGAAGGAAGGGAAGGAGGAAGAGGGGAAATGGGGAGGGAGAGAGAGGGGAGAGAGGAAGAGGGAGACGGGGAGGAAGGAAGGAAGGAAGGAAGGAAGGAAGGAAGGAAGGAAGGAAGGAAGGAAGTAGTTGGTGACTGGTGACTACTACTTCCTTACTACACTTTGCTAAAAGGATATTTTCTTATTTGCAATGATGAATTTTATATAGATGAGCAGAACATAAAGCACACGAATGTGAAAAGCAACCCTAGGAGTCTTCAAAGGAAGCAGTGAAGGCTGCCTTTAATTCCCCCACCTTCATCTGGCTCTGCTTATGAAGCAGCTCTGATGGGACCCAGTTGCTACAAAGCATCTTTGCAAGCTGCAGGGGCCCTTGAGGATATGTGCCAAACAAGAATCCTTTGGATGCCCTTGGGCAGAAAAAGGGGATATTTTCCAGCACGTCTAGCTTTTTAATGGCAAGAAGCATGCCGGAGTTGGCACAAACCAAGAGAACTAACAATCAAGCCCATCTGCTTGGAATCAGTTTAGACTTTTCTGCAGCCTGCTGGATTCCCTATGAAAAGCACATTAGGACGTACAGAAAATGAGAGCAGGGCAAAATGACTGCATAAATTGGAACTCTGGTAGGTTTTTTTTTCTCTCTCTAGAAGATATGGTTTCATGGCCAGGCTGAATGTGCACCATTCACATTGGAAAGCAAATTCAAGTTATGGCAGCAGATCTATAGACCTTTATACCAAATTTAAAATTGTGAAACATAAGAGAGCCAAGTGAAAATGAAGAGAACTACAATGTAGGGATAACAACACGAATAACTGCAGGTTTTCAGACAGGTATCAACTGCAAGCTTGATAGCAGCTTCCAGCTTTTTAAAGCATAATAAAGAGTTATGGTGGCACAAGGGTTAGAATGCAGTATTGCAGGCTAATTCTGCTGACTGCCAATTGCCAGCAGTTCAGCAGTTCAAGTCTCACCGGTGGAAGGTTACTCAGCCTTCCATCCTTCTGGGCCCAGTAAAATAAGGACCCAGATTGTTGGGGGGCAAGAGGCTGACTCTGTAAACTGCTTAGAGAGGGCTGTGTCAACCCAGAAGCGAGCCTGGCTGAGCCCATCTTGGAGGCTTCAAGGTTGCCGCAAGGAAGAGGGAGGGACAGGGAGGGGGGAAATAGCTGGGGTTTTGTAGTCAAAGTTTTTCCTGTGGGAACTAAGGACATTCCAACAAGTGGCTGGGGAGAGAAGGAGTGGAGTAACCAAGCAACTGGCGAGCACCTCGATTGGAAATTGGACTGATGACTTGGGGGAAGTGGGGACTTGTACTTTTTAATTTGGTGAAAACTCTGGGAACCTTCAGAGTCTGTTTTCACCAGTTGTGCCAATATGAAGTATTCAATAAATCATTCCTTGTGGAATCTACCTGCTTCGGAGTTCTGCATTACTTGAAACGCTGACAGGTTGTAAAGCATTGTAAAGTGGTTTATAAACCACTGCTGTAAAGCATTGTAAAGTGGTTTATAAGTTCTATTCCTAAGTGCTATAATCATTGTGGGGGTTTTTTTGAACACAGGAGCCTCAAACAAAGCCCTATTTTATTATTTTATCACAAAAGTTAAGGCAATGCACACATGATTCTGGCTTGGCATCTGATCCATGTAAAAGTTAGTATAAACTTCAGAAACCAATATGATATTTATCATAATGCCTTCAAACCAGTGGTGGTTCCGGATCCCGTCGCAACCGGTACGCTGCGATAGGGCCAGGCGCCCACCACGTGCATGCGCACTGGCATGCATGCGCACCCACCGATGATGATGCTCCAGCTGCTCGGTGGAGCATCTCGCAGGCAGCCTATGCTGCATGAGTGTGCGCAAATGGCCCCGTTGGGTCAAATACAACTCAGGAACAAGGGAGGGCGGGTGGGCCCTCCGAAGCACCGTACCAGAATGGTGCCTGCTGTTCCCACCAGGCACCAGTACGCCAGTACCAGGGTGTACCTCCCGCAACCCACCACTGCTTCAAACTATCAAAGGCTAGTCTCTTTTGAAATTTTCTAACAAGCAAAGTCCATGGGGATTCCAGATTCACTTATTAACTGTGTGACTAATTGAACAACTACAGTGATTCATTTAACAAATGGGGAAGAAAAGTCGTAAAATCGGGCAAGACCCACTTAACAAATTTCTTACTTAACAACATAAATTTTGGGCTCAATTGTGGCCATAAGTTGAGGACTAACAGTAACTCCATACATTGTAATAGCAGTTATTCCACATTTGTTTTTTTAAAACCTAGTTAAATATAAGTTTGCTCAAGTTTTAATCTGCCACTTAACTATAATATCCAAATCCATACAGATTTCAGACATTGCTTCCAAAGATATTTATGTGTCTTGTGTCATGCTGTAGAAAATTGCCTGAAGAACTAAGCCCCAAAATTGGGTAATTAAGTCATAGCAAGAGTATAAAAGATATTAAGAACTTTCTTTTTGATTTTCAAAAAAATTAACACACACATCAAGAACAGAACAATCTGTTATGTACTATTTAATTATTATTAATACTACCCAGAGTAATGTTTTGGGAGATGGATAGCTAAAGATATTTTATTTTAAAAAGTGAAATAATTAGGAGCAATTCAGAACAATTATTTAAAGTACTTTCAAAAATTCAGAACAAAACAGTAAGTTATTGCACTGATGATAAAGCACATTTCTGATCACTTTTTCACTTCGTGTCCTCAATATGGAGAAAAATAATGGATGGGAAAGATGACAATTAAGATTGATACTGAAAAAAAGCCCAACAGCTTGTACCACAATGTGACTTATAGTTCTACTGGTAATAGTTTCAAGTTTGCCAAAACAGATCAGAATGAAAAAGTTGCCCTGAAATTGTGTCACTGCTAGTAATTGATGGTTTTTTTATATGGAATATTGAGTTTTTAAATAAAACATTTCATGTAAAAATATTCCTAGCATCTGTTGGATTTATGCAGCTGTACAACTGAAGATCATTTTTTTCATCTTGTACCCCATTACTTATGCTTCTGAAGATCTTGATCAGAAATATTTCCTATTAAACAGAAAGCCAATAGAAAATGGCCATTATTTTAAGTGGAACTTGTAACTTACAAATATGAGTTCCATGTCTCAACCATGGTCTTTTCTCATACTACTATGATATATATGTCTGGAAACGTTTCATTCTGTGATGCAGTCCAGACTTGGAATTCAGCCAGTTCTGACAGGTTCTGGAGAACCGGTAGCGGAAATTTTGAGTAGTTCGGAGAACAGGCAAATAGGCTGGCCCCGCCCCTGCTGCCACCCAGCCTCCCACCTGATCGTCTTTTGTTGCCCTGAACAGGAGAACGGAGCTGGAAAGCAGATTAGTGAGGTGGGGAGGGAATGGGGATTTTGCAGTATCCTTCCCCTTCCACGCCCACAAATCCAAGCTATGCCCACCAAGCCACACCCACAGAACTATTAGTAAGACATTTTGAATCCCAACACTGATGCAGTCCTATATGGTCCTAGACATGAATTCCATAATATCTAAGGGATTTTGTACAATCGATACAATGCACAGAAGGCTGTTCTGCATCCTAATTGCAAATACAGATAACATTTTCTGAATGTGATTTAGTAATGTAAACTTAATTAACATTAAATTCAGCACATGGCTTATAGCTAAAAATACACAAAACAACAATTTAATCCATCAACTTGGATCCAGGACATAGGCAGCAAATCATCAGTCTAAATGCAAACCGCAATTATTTTCTTGATTAAATTCATATCTGGTTCCTAATTGTTGAACCAAAAAGGATTACATTTTAAGAAATGCTACAGCTGCAAAGGGTTCATTTTAGTCCATAATAACCCAAAGTTAAACATTTCATTCTGCTGCTAACAGAAATGTTGAAGTATTGGAGCAACTATACAAAATTATGTTAGAAATTCCATTTTAATTTTACTGTCAATTTGGTGATAGGCAGATTCAACTTTAATTCAGTAGCCAAAAAAGGAATGGTTTTGTCAGAACAGCAGAATAACAGAGTTGGAAGGGACTTTGGAGGTCTTATAGTCCAACCCTGCTCAGGCAGGAAACCCTATACCATTTCAGACAGATGGTTGTCCAATCTCTTCTTAAAAATTTCCATTGTTGGAACATCCACAACTTCTGGAGGCAAGTTGTTCCACTGGTTAATTGTTCTAACTTTCAGGAAATTTCTCCTTAGTTTCAGGTTAGTTGTTCCTTGATTAATTTCCAACCATTGCTTCTTGTCCTGCCTTCAGGTGCCTTGGAGAATAGTTTGACTCCCTCTTCTTTGTAGCAGCCCCTTTGATATTAGAACACTGCTATCATGTCTCCCCTACTCCTTCTTTTCATGCCCAATTCCAGCAACCGCTCTTCATATGTTTCAGCCTCCAGTCCCCTAATCACCTTTGTTGCTCTTCTCTATACACTTTCCAGAGTCTCAACATCTTTTTTACATCATGGTGACCATGATCATACTTCATTGCTGGTTGTTTGCTGTCAAGAGGATGTTGACTCTTAGCAATTACATAGGCTGTTTCCAAGTTTATCTGTTCCCATAAAAACAGTAATTAAACCCATCCACCTTGCTGCTGATTGTTTTCTTTTTTTCCCTTCCACTTTTCTCAGCACTATGTTCTTTCTCAAGGAAACCAACACTTTTTAAGAAGAGATTGGACAACCATTTGTCTGAAGTGGTGTAGGATATCCTGCCTCAGCAGGGGGTTGGACTAGAAGACCTCCAAGGTCTCTTCCAACTCAGTTATTTTATCCTATTCTATCCTATCTTTACAATCTACCAGTTGTCTGCTGAAAATTGGTGTTACAGCAAAGAGCAGTGAGCTTGGTGATTTCTGTTTACAAATCAAATTGAATCTGGTTTTCTTTAGTCTATTCTCAGGATGTGCTTTAACTAGGGGTGGCCCATGACTTACAATAGTTCATTTAGTGACTATTCAAAGTTACAGTGTCACTGACAAAAGTGACCTATGACCCTTTTTCACACTAACAACCATTACAGCATCCCCGTGGTCACATTATCAAAATTTGGATGCTTGGCAACTGACTCATATTTACGATGGTGGGAGTGTTCTGGGGTCACTTGATCATCTTTGGTGACCTTCAAAGCCAATTGAGAAGCCAGATTCATTTTACAACTGTGTTACTAGCTCAACAACTGCAATGATTCACTTAACAACTGTGGCAAGAAATACCTTGGTGACCTGACCGTGTTTCACACTTATGACCTTTGTGGCATCCCCATGATCATGTGATCAAAATCCAGGGGCTTGGTTCGTAGTTATGACTGTTGCTGTGTCCCAAAGTCATGTGATCCCCTTTTAAAACCTTCCAACATTAATCTGACAAGCAAAATCAGTGGGGAAGCTAGATTAATTTCGTAACCATTTGACTAACTGAACAACTGCAGTGATTTATTTAACAACTGTGGCGAGAAAGGTCATAAAATGGGGCAAATTCACTTAACAAATATTTTACTTAGCTTAGTTTAGTTTAGCTTAATTTAGCTTAGCTTAGTTTAGCAATAAAGATGTTAGGCAAAATTAAATTCATAGATCCAGGCCTAACTGTACTAGAATGATAACTGTCCTTCTGAGCCAAAAACTAGCCACATTCCAGATGGGTTTGATTGCTGGACATAGAATACAGGCTGATAGATACTGACAGGTTAAAATGTAATTAATTGGAAGCAAGTCGTGCAGAATTGTAATCACTGGATTTCTTTTCTTTGCTTTCTTAGTTTTTTTCTTTGTTTTCAATTCTTTTTTACTCAGCAGCTTCGATTTTTTTCAGAGTGTATATTTTTGTTTTCCACGTGATGTTTCTAGCAATCCTGACAGCAATTTCCATCCTAGGATTTTCTTTAAGAAGGAATTTGTAAGTGAGTAACAGTTCTGTCAACAACCTTCATTGGAAATAAATCAGCCAATTTGGTTTTAGATAAAATAAATTATTTCCTGACTCTTTCTAAACACACTTTTGGTCTTTCCAACGTAAAACAATCTATACTTACAGAAGAAGCCAAAAACTAATGAACAGCCTTTCTCTCTTCATGAAATGCACCATTTTTCATCAAGCATAAACAGTCTGTTAACTTTTACCAAGGTAGCAAGGAACATTTCAAATTAAACTACTTAATATGTAGAGGGGTTACTGCTCTGTGTGCCTCAAAATTTAATCAGCGTTAGGTGTGCCTACAGCCAATTTTCTTAGTTTGAAAAAAGATTCTTATCTTTCAATATTAATTTGAAAAAATAGCTTTCAATAACATGTAAAAAAGCAACTTGGGTCCACAAAATGATCCTTTGTCTTAAAACTTCAAAAGTTTTTCTTCTTTTATACTTTCCCCCCATATCTTCATTGGGAAAAATGGGGGGGGGCTGAGATTCACACATTATATAGCCAAATCAAAACTTGTCAAGTATTTGGCCAAAATAACAGAAAGACACAAAGAGATCTCCCATTTCAATTATTATTTTACACTATTCATCATTTTTTTACTAACTCCAGTTTTGGGGGCAAGTACTAGAACAACTATGCTCAAGGAGGAAGATAGAAAATACTGTGTGATGAACACTGAAATCCATATAATTTCCATTATATGGAAATTAAAATACAGGATCTAAAGCAAGGGGTGCATTGAATTTGGGATCTTTGGCCCTCCCACTCCATATTATCCAGCAAACGGGCTGGCAAACTATTCATTCATTAAAATGCAATTTGTCACTGGGTTGTTGTTGTTGTTTTGTCCAAATAAAATATATGGAAAACTCTTCAGATGGATTTCATAGAGGTAAATATTTTTAAAACCCTCACCTAGAAAAAAAAATAACCTGGACTCCAAATAATCAATTTACAAGAGAAGCAACCTAGAACTAAGGAGAAATTTTCTGACAGTGAGAACAATTAACGAGTGGAACAGCTTGCCTTCAGAAGTTGTGGGTGCTCCATCACTGGAGCCTTTTAAGAAGAGACTGGACATTCATTTGACTGAAATGTTACAGGGTTTCCTGCTTGAGCAGGGAGTTGGACTAGATGACCTCCAAGGTCTCTTTCAACTCTTTTGTTCTGTTATTATCAGGAGGTCATCATAGCAATCCCTGCAATCAACCCCCAAAAGGTTGTTTTGTGGTTCTGAAATTGCATTTTCATAAGCAAGGCTGAAGCTTGAAAGTTTGATAAAGTAAAGCAGTTTATAATAATTCTAGCTGGGATTACAATGGTAGTGGCTGATTTATTTTTCACTGAAATAATGCCTTAAGTGAGCACTGTATCTGGAAAAGGTCATCCATTTTTGGTCCTCTATATCAGTTCCAATCTCTTTAGTCTTCAATCTGTGTCCCTTGATTTTTCCTTTCTCAGTGATGTTCTTACATCTTTGTTCAGAAACATCAGAAGGGAAAGCACTGGTCCCTGGGAGATGTAGTTTGATACAGAGGAAACAGTGAAAGGGATTTGGCCTGGAACCTAGAATAATTTAATGACGGATATATCTATTTCTGTAGCCATTACATTAGGAAGACAAACTTGTTTGTACTGAACCTAGGGTTGGGTTGCATGACATAGCAAAGATTTGGCTAATTATCTTGAGTGTTTAATTCTAGAGGCTCCAAGGAGACTGAAGGTTTTCAGGTTTCCTTCCAACTTCCACAAATTTATGTTTTTACGAAGAATGTGTCATATTTTAACATCCTGGTCCAGTGAGTGATCACAGCTGATCTTTCAGTCATAGAATATCGTAGCAACAGAATTGGTCTTAGAGGACACTCTTTTGAGTCCTTTGTAGGTTCAAATCTGTCAGAGATTTTTGCATAAATTCAAATCCAGAAAGCACATACAGATAACTGATTCAGCTGGATTCATTAACTTCTTTATATACATAAGAATAGGTGAATGCCAACAGGTAATTCTTCCAAGTAAACACAAGGCAGGAGACTTACAGGCAAACACAAGCAATTAGTTTCATTTCAGGAGACAAGCCCAGACAGACTGCTAGTTTACTTCTCAGAGCAGCAGACTGCTTAAATTTCTGTTTCAATTCTCTGCACAGACTCAGGCCTGTTTAAGCTCCCATTGGCTGACTTAGTTGCTATGCCTATTCATTGGCTGATCTTGTTCCCATGTCTCTCCCAGTCATGAATATTTTAACAACATCATCATTTTCTACCTGCAAGATCTTATAGACGCCCTATAAGTGGCTGAATTATGGGCAATCAAATGCAATGTCAACTAAGTTAGGAATATTATTCCAGATAAAAAGAAGGTACAAATGAAAAGTGGTCATAAGAACATCATTAGATTATGTCAGAATGTCATCTAAGTCAACATTCAGCCTCATCCAGTGGCCAATCAGATGCATTTCAGTTTCAGTCTTAAACATGAGGGTGACACATATTTTCTATCATCCCTAGTAGCAAATACATGTGCTATCCATATTAAGAACATAGTGCACAGTCATTGAAAATCCAGGTCTTTCTGGGTTTGTTTATCCTCCCTTTTAATCATCTAGATTGGCAATCATTAGAAATTTCAAAAGTAGTGAATTCCATTGTTATAATTATTGTGTAAAATGAATACTCCTATATTTCATTTTTTCCTATCTGTTGTTTCTCTGGATGAGCCTGACTTCCAAAAGTGAGAAAAATATTAGACTAAACTTATCTCTGTATATATTTTGTACTTCAGGCAGAATTCGTTATATTTCTATCATGCCTCTCTTATCTCACTCTGCTAAAACCTTTTAAAGGTCCCCAAGTGTATCAGTTTTCCTTCTTTAAGAAGTACTCTAAACCCACCACATAATGCATTTTTTTAGCACTTAAAGGCTGTGCCCTGGAGAAATGTGATTAAGAACAGCTCTTGAGGATTTCAGTAACCCTTGAAGACCATCTGGTGATGCTGAAGACTAAAACTAAGACTTTTGTCATGGCAAAGATGCTCTGTAAGTGATCTGTAGCCCTTGCTCAAAGTGTATATATGTGAGTTTGTGAGTTAGAGTTTGTGTCTATGAATAAAAGAACAGCAGATTGGAAAGGACCTTGGAGTCTTCTAGTCCAACTCCCTGCTCAGCTCAGGCAGGAAATCTTACACAATTTCAAACAAATGACTGTTCAATCTCTTCATAAAAACCTCCAGTATTGGAACACCCACAACTTTGGGAGGCAAGTCATTCCACGGACTAATTGTTCTATCAGGAAATTTCTCATTAGTTCTAAGTTGCTTCTATTCTTGAGTTTCCATCCATTGCTTCTTGTTCTGCCTTCAGGTACTTTGGAAAATAAGTTGATCCCGCTATTCTTTGTGGTAGGTCCTTAGATGTTAGAACACTGCTATCCTATCATCCCTGGTCCTTCTTTTCATTAAATTATACATACCCAATTCCTGCAACAGTTCTTCATATGTTTTAACTTCCAGTCCCCAATCATCTTTGTTGCTTTTCTCTGAACTCTTATTAGAATCTCAACATCATTTTTATATCGTGGCATCCAAAACTGGATGCAATATTCTAGGTGTGGTCTTACCAAAGCATTATAAAGTGGTACTAGCACATCACGTGATCTTGTTTTTATACCTCTGCTAATACATTCTAGGACTGCAAATGTATATGACTCCCAAGTCAATATATTTCTAGTGGAATTGATTTCACAATCTCCTGTCCTATTCCAAGTTATTATCAGGGGATTTTAAAAGTTATTACTGTACAAAAAATGTGTTTCAAAAATGCATGTGGATCCAGATATGGCAGTTTTATAGCTAATAACTGTGACTCCAAGAATTTTCTGGGAAACTTCCACATCACTTTAAAATCAAGTCTGAAAAAAAAATAAAGAGTTCTTGGAAGAAGAAAACAAAATTCTGGAGTGTTTAAAGACACAGAGTTGAAGAAAGTTAAGACTGATTGCCCAGCATTATCTCTCTCCATTCCTTAAATACCATTACTTAAATCTTATCATCCCACAGAGTACTAAAATCACATTTACCCATATGCATTTTCTCTTTTATGCTTCAGAGTTATATGATTTTTAATCAAGCGGTGCATATATATATTTTTAAAGAAAGAAAGCTTAACCCTTTTTTTTACTTTATTTGATATATTGTTTGTGGTAGCACAATCCTTATTCTAATGTATGATTGATAAATGTTTAAATTTGAGCAACCTCATGCAGAAGACATTTGATCATCTTGGGGTTTGCTCAACAGACATACAGATGACAGGAGAATACGGGGAATTCTCGACTTACGACCATAGCTGAGTCCCACTTCAAGGCATCATGTGACCAGATTTGAAATTACCACTTTTTTAGGATTGTTAAGCAAATGCCATGGTCATTAAATTATCACTGCAGTCATCAAGTGAAAGCATTTTCCTCAAATGACCATTCCTTTTCCAGAAGTAAATGCCGAAAACTGGCCAAAAAAGAAAAAAAAAGCCCATTGCAGATCATGCAGAATACTGCAAATTGACACAAGGGGAACCAGTTGCCAAGAATCAAAAATGCAATTACATGAAATGGGATGGGGACGTAGCTCTGAAAAGGGGTCATGCATAATTCTGGGGAGGTCCATTATAACTTCAAGCAGTCATTAAGTAGCCAGTCATAAGTCAAGGACCCTCTGTCCTGAGAACAAACCCTCCATCTTATCTGTGTTCTGATCTAGGCTTCCCAAGAGCATGAAGCAAACTCCTTGTCCTGACAAAAACCCCTTTTATGTGAATTCTGCTCATTCATATCCAGCAAAGTCTTTCAAGGTATACTCACAGACCTTATCTGGCTTGGAGAGCTGCCAGGCTGATAGCTGCAAAACTTGGCAAGGAGCCTCGGAGAGTCATGAACCAATTAAGCAAACTAATTTTCTCCTGCAAACTCCACTCCCCTTTCGCTCTTCTTTCATTCCCTATGGGAGGGGCCATTCATCATCCACCTGTGGCCTTACTCCCAAGTCGACCATTGTTCTTTAGCTGTTCCCTTCATCTGGCAACTCTACGCATGAGCACACTGGGAACAGGCTCCAATTGTTTGTCCGCCTCACTGATGTCTGACTCTGAAGGCAACTGATAGATGGCATACGGCTCTGGTCCCCTCTCTACCTCTGACACAGAGCCCTCATTGGAGCCTTTCACAGTCTCATCCATCTTCCTCCCCAACCTCCTCACTGTCTGAATCTCCTGCCATCTCCGCTGGCCATTGGCAAGCCACCACAATCTGCACGTATAGCATAAGCCCAAGACGCTAGCCAATGACATCACTGTTGCCCTGGGGACATCCAGTTTGGGGCAGAATGGTTTTATGTAACACTGGGCAGGAAGTTAGTGAGCTCATGTTTGAAATCCTTTTATGTCTCCAGCAGGAGCTGGAATGAAGGACGAGAGCCCAACCCTGTCCCACGGCAGCTCTGAGGTCTCAAACGTGGGCTCGCTAACTTCCATCCCAGTGTTCCATCCACTTGAGCCACTATGCAAAAGTGGCTTTCTCTCTGCTGACTCTTATTTTCTTTCTTGCTGTAAATTGTTACATAAAACCTTTCTTAACCTTCTAAGTAGAGAGTTAAGAATGATTGATGCCTATGTGCCAATGTGGAAGGGAGAAACTGTGAACATTCATCTCTTTTTTCCTTTCTACAATTTCTTCTCCGGTGCATCTTTATTCACGAGTAAGACTTATTACATCCAATGGGACTTTCTCTGAGGTGATCTGGCAGGTTTAATGGAGTGTTCTAAAAAATGGCTGCTCTGGTAAAGAAGCGGATGGCAGAGGTCAGACCAAAATTGTATAAGTAGTTAATGTTCCCCCCCTCCTTTCTCTTCTGGATTAAGGTCATTTTCCTTGTCTAATCGAAAAGTACAGTTGCCTATGTGATTTAATGGAGAACGTATTTCTACTTTGTATGCCTCTTAGGGAGAATTATCTGAAATGCCTCATATCGTAACACTGAAGCTCTTAATAAGTCAAAATATGTTGCTATTGTGAATTTAATGAGCATTTCCTCTCCCTGCTGGCATTTTTAGAGGAGAATTTGACTGCTACTCAGGTGGGAAAGCCCGTTACTCTTGTTTTGTTTTTCATGAAATAATAATGTGCAATTATTAAAGAAGGGAAAGGGTGGCCCAGTCTGATTAGAAAAAAAGAAATCAACTAAACAAATAAACAGAGAAGGAAAGAGAAGAAAAAGAGACACAGCAACAAGTCACTACAAAGCTCTTCATGAGGATGTCACCAAACAATCAGGAAAAACGCATGTGTCATAGCCCAAATCTGTGATATACACAGAAGTGGCGTTTCTCTAAATTAAAGCACCTGTATGTGGTTTGCATATTGGAGAAAAACCAGAAAGATTATAAGCCACACATTTTGCCTAAGAACACTGAGAAAAGAAAAAGCACTTTTAAAATCGCAATCAATTTCAGAAAAGATGATTTGCTTTTAATGAAAGAAACTGTGAAATTATCTTGGGCGGAGTATGCATTTGTTCAGTTATGAGATAACCAAAGGTCTGCAATAAATTTTCAATAGAATAAAAAGAGAGAGGAGGACAGAGGGGAGGGGAAAGGGAGAGGAGGGGAGAGGAAAGGAATTATCATTTCCACCCTTCTTTCTATTAAGTAAGTATATTCTTACCCTTCCCCTCTCTTCCCTTTTAACCATTCTTATCTACAGCCTATACATTTCGGTCTTTTGTTCTTTCAGCAAAAGGTCCATATAAGGTTTCCACTTTTTTAAAAACATAAGGTTTTTCCCCCAAATTGGGTCCTCACACTGCAAGAAAATCCTAACATTGGTATCATGACAGAACTTTTCTTAGATGATTTTTAGATTATAAAAAGTGACAAAATGATGGGAAGATGTGCAACAGAGAAGTCCACCATTAAAATCCTCCACCACTTTTTACCAATAAAGTAACCTCAAAAACACCACCAAGAGAAATTCAACAGACAATCTCAAGCTGCCTAAAACTAAAAAGAAAAACAAAACCTTCCATCATAGGGGATAAAAAAAATTGAGAAATTCAAGACATATTCTAGCACAGCATCAGTTTCATTTTTGGTGCATTTATGCCAAAGTTTTTCATTGGTACTATGCAATCAAAAGAGAACATCATTGCTCTAACAACACAACACAGCCCATGTTATTAAAAAATCCTGTCTATGTCAATTTTGGTTGCATTTAGTCCTAAATGTATTCCATCTGTCCGTGAAATTAACAAGAAAATATGTGCATCTTTTTTTCTATGTATCTACCCAAATATGTGGAAAATAATTTGCAACATTTCCTAATATGTCCATTTTATATTCAGTATTCAAGTTAAACTCTCCTCTTCCAAGTGTGAAATCTAGAACTACGTGCCGTCTGCATTTTTTTTAAAACAAATCACATTGCCACATAATTTCTCCTATAGTAAAGTATTATTCTAAGACTTGCCAATGACAACACTTTATAAACACCTACAGTATGTCTGCAAACCAGGAAATCCCAGTATTTTAAGCTAGACCAGAGAAATTTTGTTTTATACATCATGTATAGTGACAATAAAGGCTATACTATAAATTAATAATAAAACAGAAGTATTGGCCATCGCTTTTGCCCAGACTACACAAACATGTAGCTATAATGAGTCACATTAAAAGGACTTTGCCTTTTAAGTATGAAATTCCCAACGCTTAAAAAGTGTGATGGGAATGGGGATAAGAATCCCATTATTCTCCAATTAATCCATCTTAATAAATGTGTTTGGGATTGAGCTGAGGCTCTGATTCAAGTCCATGGGACAGCCTTGAGGGTGCATCTGGCATACAGTAGAAAATATAGAAGAAGGGGTGTGGGAGTTCACAATTTGGGGTCACGATTAAAGCTGAAGTAATTCTTTCTCCAACTCTCAGTTGGGTGATAGAATTCACAATCATCAGAGATGGTTATGGTCACCATTATATCCACCTGGAAAAAAGAATTTTGAAAATAGTAAAGAAGCAGCCAATCAGTGGTTATTTATTGTTATGGTGGGAATAACGGGCAGTATATCATAAATTGGGAAGAAGGCAAGGAGAAACCACATCTGAAAAAAAATAACCTTGGCAAGAAAACTGGAGGGATTTGTCTCTAGGCAGTCATCAGAAGTCAAAAACTGACTTTGAGGAACACAAATTAAAATTTTTGCATCATAAATACCATCTGCTAGGGAACTATAGTGAAAAGGAGCATGTCCATGTCTGTAACCTTCTTGATTGATCATCTGATTGTGGGAAATAGAACGGTGGACTTGGCAGGCTATTAATTAAATCCAGATCTCTTTTGTTCTTATATTTCATAACCATCTGTATGATGATATAGATTTCTGATTTAACAAACATACTTTTTTAAAAACTTAGTAAGCAGGTATTCCATTGCTTTCAATCCAAATGTCTATTTTAAAAAAATGGCTCCAACAAATGAGAAGAAGGGGAGGAGGAGGTAAGAAGTATGTATGTATGTATGTATGTATGTATGTATGTATGTATGTATTCTGCACTAATTCATATGGATCCTTGAGCAACAATCAAACCAATTTAAGTTTATAATCTAAGATGATTAAATTTCTCTTCATCATGTTTTTTTTCCCTTTTTGTTCCTTAATTTTCTTTTTCTGCTGGATATTTTTCAGTTAAATGTCTGGACTTTAAAATCTGTCTTATTGAACAATAGTCCATTTCCAGGTGAAGGAATAAATAAGAGGTAATTGTATTGACAAGTTTGATATACAGGGCAATGCCCTTGTTGAAAGAAAAAAAAAGAGTGAACCAAAATTCCACAGAGTAATTTACTATCAGCTATGCCAGAATGTACCCTCATTGATCTGCTGGCTGATTTAAATTTTGACGGTGAAGAAATAAGAAAAATAGCTTTGCTGTTTCTGTCCCCTATTGTCATTAAATCAAAAGGGTACTTTGCAAAGCACTTTTTGTGAAAAAAAGCCAATGATTCATCCAGCCACTTTCTATTGAATGAAATCTTCCATTTAAGCACATACACCAGGCCTCTGCTTGGCTGAAATGCCATAATATCCCTTAACCATCCATATTTTCCACAGAGCTACTATTGGATTAGAATGATGGATAGAAGAGAGGATATTATACCAATTCAGTTATGAACTTGCAAATGGGATCTTTGATTTTTTTTAAAAATTCAGTTTAGAACTGGATGAGGGTTTTTTCTAGAGTGGAGGGAAGAGGAGGGAAGGAGGAGGAAGAGGAAGAAGAGTATGTAAGAGTATTATTATGGATTCCTGAGAAATAACCAAATCATCATGGTTATTGATCATCTGAATCATCTTTGAGGACTCTTACTACAATGCTATAATAGCAACACTATTCCAACACACCAGGAAAAAAAGCTAACATGAATTGCCCAAATGAGTTAATGAATCAGCCAAAAATTCTAACATTTCATCTGTAGAGAAAATAATTTAAGTATGATCAACCAAATGAATGATCAGATCTCATCCTCTTATTAGAAACATGGATCATGGATTGGACACACCTGACTTGGGGCTGTATCTGTGACATTTCCCCTGTATTCCTGCTGAATGACTGGTCATCAAACAAACTGGTCACAAAAATGAGGAGATTCCTAATATAGTATGACAACTAATTAAATATGAGCCAACAGTGTGTGGTGGCAGCCAAAAAAGCCAATGCAATCCTATGCTTCATTAACAGAGGGATACAATGAAGATCAAGGGAGGTACTAATACCACTCTAGAAAGCCTTAGTAAGACCACACCTACAGGTGAAACTCAAAAAATTAGAATATCGTGCAAAAGTTCATTTATTTCAGTAATGCAACTTAAAAGGCGGAACTAATATATGAGATAGACTCATTACATTCAAAGCAAGATAGTTCAAGCCATGATTTGTCATAATTGTGATGATTATGGCTTACAGCTCATGAAAACCCCAAATCCACAATCTCAGAAAATTAGAATATTACATGCAATCAATAAAACAAGGATTGTACATAGAACAATATCGGACCTCTGAAAAGTATAAGCATACATATGTACTCAGTACTTGGTTTGGGCCCCTTTTGCAGCAATAACTGCTTCAATGTGGTGTGGCATGGAAGCTATCACCCTGTGGCACTGCTGAGGTATTATGGAAGACCAGGATGCTTCAATAGCGGCCTTCAGCTCTTCTGCATTGTTCGGTCTCATGTGTCTCATCTTTCTCTTGGCAATGCCCCATAGATTCTCTATGGGGTTCAGGTCAGGCAAGTTTGCTGGCCAATCAAGTACAGTAATCCCACAGTCAATGAACCAGGTTTTGGTGCTTTTGGCAGTGTAGGCAGGTGCCAAGTCCTGCTGGAAAATGAAATCAACATCCCCATAAAGCTCGTCTGCGGAAGGAAGCATGAAGTGCTCCAAAATCTCCTGGTAGACGGCTGCATTGACCCTGGACTTAATGAAGCACAGTGGACCAACACCAGCAGATGACATGGCTCCCCAAATCAACACAGACTGTGGAAACTTCACACTGGACTTCAAGCATCTTGCAGTGTGTGCTTTTCCATTCTTCCTCCATACTCTGGGTCCTTGGTTTCCAAATGAGTTGCAAAAGTTGCTCTCATCAGAAAAGAGGACTTTGGACCACTAAGCAACAGACCAGGTCTGTTTTGCTTTAGCCCAGGTAAGATGCTTCTGACATTGTTTGTTGTTCAGGAGCGGCTTGACAAG
Source organism: Thamnophis elegans (assembly GCF_009769535.1). Lineage (NCBI taxonomy): Eukaryota > Metazoa > Chordata > Lepidosauria > Squamata > Natricidae > Thamnophis > Thamnophis elegans. The sequence continues at coordinate 30,308,591 of NC_045553.1, read as the reverse complement.
AGGAATACGACATTTGAAGCCCATGTCCAGGATCCGTCTGGTGGCTCTTGATGCACTGACTCCAGCTTCAGTCCACTCCTTGTGAAAGTCCCCAACACTTTTGAATGGCCTTTTCCTGACAATCCTCTCCAGGCTGTGGTCATCCCTGCTGCTTGTGCACCTTTTTCTTCCACACTTTTCCCTTCCACATAACTTTCTATTAATGTGCTTTGATACAGCACTTTAGGAACATCCAACTTCTTTTGCAATTACCTTTTGAGGCTTTCCTTCCTTATGGAGGGTGTCAATGATGATTTTGTGCACAACTGTCAGGTCAGCACTCTTTCCCATGATTGTGATTCCTACTGAACCAGACTAAGAGATCATTTAAAGACTCAGGAACCCTTTGCAGATGTTATGGCTTAATTAGCTGATTAGAGTGGGACACTTTGAGCCTAGAATATTGCACCTTTTCACAATATTCTAATTTTCTGATATTGTAGATTTGGGGTTTTCATGAGCTGTAAGCCATAATCATCACAATTATGACAAATCATGGCTTGAACTATCTTGCTTTGCATATATTAGTTTCACCTTTTAAGTTGCATTACTGAAATAAATGAACTTTTGCATGATATTCTAATTTTTCAAGTTTCACCTGTAGAATATTGTATCCAGTTTTGATCACCATACTATAAAAATATGTTGAGACTCTAGAATGAGTATAGAGAAAAGCAACCAAGATGATTAGGGCACTGAAAGCTAAAACATATGATGAACGGTTACAGGAACTGGACAGGGCTAGTCTAGTGAAGAGAAGAACCAGGGGAGACATGACAGCAGTGTTTCAATATTTGAGGGGCTGCCACAAAGAGGAAGGGATCAAACTATTTTCCAAGACACCTGAACAGCAGACAATGAAAAATGGATGGAAACTGAACAAGTAGAGATTCAACCTGGAAATAAGGAGGAATTTTCTGACAGTGAGAACAATCAACCAATGGAACAGCAGTTGCATTCAGAGGTTGTGGGAGCTTCATCACTGGAAGCTTTCAAGAAGAGACTGGACTGCCACCTGTCAGAATGGTGTAAGGTCTCCTGCTTGGGGGGGGGGGGTTGGACTAGATGACCTACAAAGTCTCTTCCAACTCTGTTAATCTGTATGTATCGATTGAATGCTCTCCTTACTTGATTGACACAAGGTTATCTCTTTTAGGCCAAGGCAGGAGGAGATTGCCCTCTTCTCAAGCATTTCAAGGATTGGGCTACAGATCTTAAAGACTTCACTGCTTTAGAAAGATTTAAGCAACATATATAGTCAGTAAGTAATGGAAAATGATATTTCTTGACCAAATCCAATAAATTGTCTAGGCTCATAAAACTTTTTTCTTGTTCCTCTTTTAAAATGTTATATAGCATAATATTGCAGACTCAGAGATTTGAAAAGGAGTTAAAAGGAACTTGGTCCTTACTAGTTCAAGTGTGGCAAGAACGTAACTTTACATGAAAAATGAACTATGATTTACGAGAAAAACAATTTAGAGACCAAAATGGGCAGCCTAAAATGACTACACAGGCCCAACTGGGAGTTGAACAGTTAGAAGAATGGCAAGATGATACCTTTATGCTGTTCATCAACACTAGATGGCAAATTATGGATTTACAAGTAAAATAATAATAAACTTTGCTGCTCTAGCAACATTAAAAAATAAGAATTAACCTCAAACTGAAACCACTGACCTTTGCAAAAAAATAAATAAATAAACTGGCTTTCATGAAAAAAATCTCTTAGCAATAGCAGACTTATATACAGCTTCATAGGGCTTTCAGCCCCCTCTAAGCGGTTTACAGAGTCAGCATATCGCTCCCACAGTCTGGGTCCTCATTTTACCCACCTCGGAAGGATGGAAGGCTGAATCAACCCTGAGCCGGTGAGATTTGAACAGCTGAACTGCAGATAACAGTCAGCTGAAGTGGCTGCAGTACAGCACTCTAACCACTGCGCCACCTCGGCTCATATAACATTCTTGAACATTCTTAATGCAATTATTGAACTAGATACATTGTTCAGGACCAAGATGGCCCCAAAACACCTGCCAACTCAACTTAGAGAACAGAAATGGTTTATTCTATCTGTTGTTTTTTTTTGTTTGATGCTGATGAAAGGAACTTCAAGTAACAAATGGTTAGTTTGCCTGCAGCCAGCAAATCCAACATTCAACATCTCTGCTTAAGGATATAGAGAGGGAAAAGAAGAAACAGCATGGACAGTGTCTCTATTTGAATTGATGGGGTCAAGAATACTTCTGAGATTGGAGATTCATAGAAAAGTTGGGCGATTTGCTCCATTTTCCTATGGCCCAGCCCTGTCCTATATATTCCTCTTTTCCCTTCATCTGATCAGTCCAGTAAAGAGAATCATGAAAACCAATTGATATTGATCTAGACAGTGCATTAATGTGCTATCCCTCTCGTTTATCTAGCAATCTTGATAATTATGGTTTTCTATTTTTCACATCTCCCAAACTTTGCTTATAGAATGTATCAAATTCATAGAATATTTTTAAAGAATATACTGTAAAGGAAGAAATGATACACAGAGATGGCATAGAACAGATAAAATGCAGGACCCAGAGAACTAGATGAGGCATTTTGATATGGCTCCCATACAGAGAAAGAGAAAGAGAAAGAGAAAGAGAAAGAGAAAGAGAGAGGGAGGGAGGGAGGGAGGGAGGGAGGGAGGGAGGGAGGGAGGGAGAGAGAGAGAGAGAGAGAGAGAGAGAGAGAGAGAGAGAGAGAGAGAGAGAGAGAGAGAGAGAGAGAGAGAGAGAGAGAGAGTTTTCAAAACTACTTGTGGACATTTTCTTTCCCTTTTACATTTTAAAAGGTGGTCTTCCCAGTTAATAAAAATTATGTGATAATTTCTGAGAAGACATGGATGGCTTAAAAATGAAAAAGCATGTTACATAGGCCTCTAAACAAACCTTAGTAACACAATAATTGTTAATGAAATTTAACTTAAAGGAGTAGGGAACACTTGTTTCACAGTTGTCCCAATGATGCTTTTCAGTAGTGGATTTCAAATTTTTTTTAGAACCTCTTCTGTAGGTGTGGCCTGCTTTGTGGGAGTGGCTTGCCAGCCATGTGATTGGGTGGGAGTGGCTTGCCAGCCATGTGACTGGGTGGGCATGGCCAACTTGTAAAATGTGGTGAAACTCACTTAAGAACGCTCTTGCTTAGCAACCAAAATGTTGGCTCAGGAACTCTGGCATTGAAGGGTGCAAGTCTTAAAGCTTTCAAGTTACAAGACCCTTGCACCCCTAACCCTTTAGAAAAAAAACCCCAGAGGTTTTTGACTTGTGGACTTGTGGACTTCAACTCCCAGAATTCTTCCTCTTGCTCTTCATCTTGATGATGTGCGGATGTGCGGGGGGGGGAGGGGGAGGGAGCTGGAACCGGTTCTAAACGGCACTGTAGATTTGTGGAACCTATTCTATAGAAGAGAACTGGCAGGAACCCAACCCCTGGTGCTTTTTCAAAAGGCAATTGGACTTTATTTTTTCCTTGAAAACATTTCGCTTCTCATCCAAGAAGCTTATTCAGTTCTGAATGGTGGAGGATTGAAGGATTTATATTCCTTGCAGTTGTCTGGTCATTAGCACTCCTTCTGAGAGTCATTGAGGCCACTTGGAGGTTTATCTGTCCCCTCAGGGTCACCTGAATAGTGCAAATGGGTGTGGAACTTTCTTGGAACTTCTGAAAGGACTGTGTGGCAAACAGGAAATGGCGGGTGGGTGTCATATCCCTCCCTCAAGTGGCCTCAAAGACTCCCAGAAAGAGTGTGAATGATCCGATGGCTGCATGAATATATAAATCATTCCATTCAGTCAGAAATGAAGAAGTTTCTTCAAAGAGAAGCTAAACATCATCAAGGAAAAACAAAGTTCAGTTTCCTTTTGAAAAAGCACTTTTGGGACAGCCATGACCTGGATGACTGAGAATCTCCATCAACACTTGCTTCATAGCTTTCAGACTCAGGAAACATAAGGATAGTGTAGATCAGGGGTCTCCAACCTTGGCAACTTTAAGACTTGTGGACTTCAACAGCGTTGCTGGCTGAGGAATTCTGAGAATTGAAGTCCACAAGTCTTAAAGTTGCCAAGGTTGGAGACCCATGGTGTAGATCATGAAAACATTAAACAATTAAAACAACACAAGATAAAAATATGTGTTTTGAATATCTAAGCTCACTGTTCAAAACCACATTTTTCAATGCAAACTTACATATGATCTTAATTATAATCATGTCAGGAAATACGCCACAGTTGTCTTTCATGATCCGCCTAGAATTAAATAATTTTAAAAAAGCATTCACCCAGAGCCCATTATTTATTGTCTTAACTACCCCATTTGTTTCCAGTATGCTCATAAAATTTCTCTCTGATTCATCTCTATTTAGGGAAGGTGCTGGGGATACATTTAAAATCTTGATTCGTGATGTACTATGGTTAATTAATTCTCTTGCAGACTTTATGAGCTAAATATCAATGTCCTGGAAAAGACAAACACAACTTAAGACAGACTTTTGTCATAATCATGCATACATTATTCAGTAGTGTGCCGTATTATCTATAAAGCGTAAAAGGAGTGTTTTTATTCAGATGGAAATCTTGCTTTGTTCAAGAGAACTAACAGCACAACCTAACATATATCTTCAAATATTCTCTTTCGTATTCAAGGTAGTTTCTAACCTTGAATATGAATCAAACAACATACTAACCAAATCAGACCTGTTTTCATTGGACAATTCTAAATTTCTACAGATTTGACAAACATGTACTTTAAAAAAAACTCATATTCATTCATCCATTCGTTCAACATTCTCAGACAGCACAGATGTCAAACCTGCGGTGTCATGTTGCCATGTTTTTCCCTTCGTGAAGCTGAGGTGCGTGTGGCCTCACCTGACTCATCTGGCCTATGGGCCGCCAGTTTGACATCCCTGTCATAGAGTTATGAGGATTCACAAATGTAACAGAATAACTGAGTTGAAAGAGATCTTGGAGATCACCTAGTCCAACTCCCTGCTCATGCAGGAAACCCTGTAACATTCAACAGTCAAATGGCTGTCCAATCTCTTCTTAAATACCTCCAGTGATGGAAAGAGCCGAGGTGGCGCAGTGGTTAAATGCAGCACTGCAGGCTACTTCAGCTGACTGCAGTTCTGCGGTTCGGCTGTTCAAATCTCACCGGCTCAGGGTTGACTCAGCCTTCCATCCTTCCAGGGTGGGTAAAATGAGGACCCGGATTGTTGTTGGGGGCAATATGCTGACTCTGTAAACCGCTTAGAGAGGGCTGAAAGCCCTATGAAACGGTATATAAATCTAACTGCTATTGCTATTGCTAAGCTCCCACAACTTCTGAAGGCAACTTCTATGCCACTGGTTAATTATTCTCACTGTCAGGAAATTTCTCCTTAGTTCTCAGTTGCTTCTCTCCTTGATTAGTTCCCACCACCACCACCACCATTGCTTCTTGTCCTGCCTTCAGGTTGCTTTGGAAAATAGCTTGACTCCTTCTTCTTTGTGGCAGCCCCTGAGATATTGGAAGACTGCTATCATGTCACCCCAGTCCTTCTTTTTCATTAAACTAGACATACTGTGGTTAAGGAACATTTTTAAAATGTGGCAAAATTCACTCAACTGTCTCGCTTAGCAACAGAACTTTTGGATCCAATTACAGCCGTCAGGTGAGGACTACGCCTTAATTTCCTTGTCTAGGTAGAAGGCAGTAGCTAGCTGAAGTTCACCGGTTCGGAGAAGTCAATTAGGTCAGGACCTAGTTAATAGCCAGATGACAAACCATGAGATAATCCAAGGGACGTAAGACAAAAGTTAAAATAAGTACCCTGGAGACATCTAAAAGCAAACCACTTCCATATTCTTGCCAAGAAAACTATGTGAAGGTCCCCCTGAAGGCATTTGGAGTCAAGCAGCTTTCACTTAGTATTAATTACCTTAATCAATATACTGTTCAGTTTGTCAGTTAAGTGTTGACAATGTCATTTATCTCTGTGGAAGGACTAAGTAATTCCCTGAGGGAACTTGGCAGTTCCTTTCAGCCATATATATTTGCACGTATCTTAAAAAAAAAAAAAAACCTTCAGCAAGCCTGTTTCAGAGCAAATCCACAAAGCATCAATCTTGGCCAATTGTGGCCATTTTTCCATCACAACCAACTAACCCTGCAGATATAAGCTAAATATCAATGTCCTGAAAAAGGCAAACACTACTTAAGACAGTCTTTTGTCATAATCACGCATACATTATTCAGTAGTGTGCAATATCTTATATATATATAAATGGCTGTATATGTATGTTCCAGCATAACTCTGGAACACCTCAGGTAATTACAAACTTGATACACAGATGACTTACTCTCTGGAAAAAAATACTGTGGGGGTAAGACACCCCTGACACCCCTAACACCCCTTGGTGTATGTGTTCCGTTATGATACAGCCTGTTGTGCCTTAAAATGGCTTCTACTGTACAGCTCAGTGGAGTTGCCATGGTAATGGCTTCACAGTACTCCACAAGGGGGCTCCCTCTGGTAAGGTGGAAAATCCAACATTAGAAATTACATTTGGTCTGGACATTTTCCCCCTATAAATAAACACGCAGGCAACACCGGGTTATTGGCTAGTTACTTATAAACAGTAAAAGGAGCATTTTTGTTCAGATGTAAATCTTGCTTTGTTAAAGAAAACTAGCAGCACAATCTAACATGCAAATCTAAGCCAACAAATCAGGAGTCTGGTATCATCTTTTCCAACTAGCACATTTTATTAAAGGGCACAAGCTTTTCTGAGCTGATTATATTTTTACTACCACAGACTAACAATCACTTTCCTCCTACACAATCTACAATGAGAACCACCCTGCAGAGATCTCTCTGTTGGGGATCATCCATGGTATGTCTACTCCCAGATGCATTCAAGCAGATCAGAATCTAGTGCAGGAAGTCTGCATATATGTTAACTTTTTGACCATCAAATGTATGGGCAGAAAAATTGTGTCCATGCTCTGTCTCTATTTCTCACTAGGAAGTAGAAATTGTCCAGACTTTGGCCAAGAGTAGGAATCTTCACGTTAATAGATGCATCATAGCCAAGAAGGTTCATTGGAAATAACATGGAAAGACCTTTTTTGAAGTCATCTCTCTTTAGATTTAATGAAAAAGTGGGAAGGCCACAGAGATTGCAGATGCCTCTGGAAAGGCTTGTAGCAACACAGCTCATAACAAAATAAGTTACAAATAGCCTTGCATGAGATTTTCTCCCAAATTATCTTCTCCTTTGAAATCCAATTTTAATTTCAAGTACATTACAAACAACTCTGGGAAAATTCCATTTTGAAGTGAGACATTTTTAAAATAAAATTAAAACAAAAGAACTGAATTCATAAGGAAAATGCAGTTAAAAAGCTAAACTTCTGAACATTAGAAAAGTTAACATGTCCCTTTTTGGAACTATTATACAGGTTGCTAATGGTAACTTTTAAACAGCAGTGGGAATTGTCATAATGGAGCTCTGACAGGTGTCAATCTCAATACACTCCAGAGGTTGTGAAATAGCAATTCTGTGAGCAACTGCAAATTATTCTTTCAAGAGCTTCATATCAGCTCAGATAGAAAATGTTGCATAAACCAAACAGTAAGGCCATAAATCCCCAACATCACCCCTCCATCTGTAACCTGGTACATCATTACATGTTGCATTTATTTCGAAAGAAAGAAAAATATTGGCTGGACTTTTGATCCTTCTGGGAAATTGTTGTGCAATACATTTGCTGAAACAAAATAAAAACCTTCTCTCAACTAGTCTTTATTTCTCTGGATTCTGTTATGGCATTTTCAGTATTCAGGAAAGAATCTGCTCAAATCTTTCAACCATCTTTGATGGAAAATGAAAAATGAAGAACACAAAAACCTTGCATTTGTTTCTTTATTGATATTAGTCCTGGGAAACTGATAGCAATGGATATATTCAGCTAAATATGATGGAAGGAACATTTTGAAATTCTTCTCTATCCCTTATCTTGTTGTTAGTTGTGAAGTCATGTCCGACTCATTGCAACCCCAAGGACAATGTTCCTCCAGGCCTTCCTGTTCTCTACCATCCTCTGGAGTCCATTTAAAACTCACCGCTACTGCTTCAGTGACTCCATCCAGTCACCTCGTTCTCTGTCATCCCCTTCTTCTTTTGTCCTCAATCTTTCCCAGTATGAGGGTCTTCTCCAGGGAGTCCTTCTTTCTTATTAGGTGGCCAAAGTATTTAAGTATTTGATTATCCTTTATCTTACTTTATCTTACCTTCCTTGGATTGGCCCTAGAATTGAGGCCAAACTTCTCAGAATTCTGCTATCCTGAGGACATTCTCTCTGTTGGGAAACATCTTCAGGAGAAAGTTAAGTATACTCTTTTTGGTCTCTTTTAGAAATGAAATACACTTTCATATCCTTCCAAGTGGTGGAGTAATCAAGATGACAACCAGCTAGCAGCTTCTTTAAAAACTCCTGACTTATGACCAGCTATTCAGGGCTTAAAATGTCAATGCTATTTTTGAATGTATTCATTGTTAAAATATACTTAGAAGTGTAAGGAGATAGTAAATTAGACGTGGAGTAAGTTAAGTAAAATTAGTTATCACTAAAATCATTGAGATTTAAATATTGACTAACTGGACAAAGTGATTTCCATGGAGTAAGCTTAATTTACTTAGCTTGGATTCAGTCCAACATCCAGCCATCCTTTATCCATGTTCTTGGCTTCCTTGTCATGAAGTTCAATTCTTGAGAGAATTAAAAGTGAGCTACATTATAAATGTTCCTGGTTTTAAGGGTTACATTCAGCACTCTAGCAATTGATTATAAAACATAATAACTCGTTAATTCATTGCCTTTGCTTTTCCCTCCTCTTCCCACTAGTGTCTTACTGATGAATTTAATTTCTAACGTAGTGAATAGCAGTTTTTCAATTTCCTATAATTACTTCTAAAAGTGAATTCAGAGAAAGAAAGAAATTTAATAAGTTAGAAGGCTGATCAGAGGAACATTCAACAAAAGGGTAGAAAAAAAATTATCTCCCTCCCTCCCTCTCCCTCCCTCCCCCTCTCTCTCTTTCTCTCTCTCCTCCACCTTAAATTGTGAGATGGTTTTGCAGATGGAAAGCTATGTATAGTTGAGTTGCTAACCACAATTTACTTCCAATCTTGCTTTAGCCATTCCTCCTACAGTTTGGCATTTGGCACCCCTGTGAATTTACCTTCATTTTATATATGAACACGGATGTCAAAAGGGAGAGCTTCAAGGTGTGAGCTGGCAGAGCTAAGGTTCCACCATCCAAATTAGAGTGTTTTTGGAAGGCAAGGATATCACAGTTTTGTAAAACAAAACAGCATTGATACCTCCTTCCCTGAGGCATACAACAAATGGCAACATAGTGTTGAAAATGGAAAATGAGTCATTTTCTGAGTCACGTATTCCTGTGATGCATCCAATTCAAATAACTATTTAGATGCAGATTTATCTACCACCTTATCCCGAGACATTGGGCAGTTTGCAAAGCAGACAATAAAAATCAATAAATGCCCCATCACAAAGCAAGTCCCATAAAAGAATCCCAAACTGTAACTTTAAAAATGTCGGCACATAAGGATGCCCCATATCCACAAAGTCATTGGAGCAATATGAGCTTCACTTTGAACAGGTGAAAAATGGGCCATCGCTAAAAAAGGAATGCCTCTTAGTTTCACTCCTCTTGGGATTGGCATCAACAAGGAGGGATGTCCCAAAGGTGCTTTTTCAGAAGGCAACTGGACTTCCTTGTTTTTCTTTGAAGATGTTTCGCTTCTCAACCAAGATGATTCTTCAGCTCTGACTGGGTGGTGGGGAACCAAACATGCAGCAATGTGGCCAAAGTTAGGCCCTTTGCAAATGGATGGGGATTGTCATGTTGCTGCAATTGCTGTCTTGATTATTTTTTTTTGACACTACAGTGGGAATAGGCATCAGAAGATCTAAATCTGGGCAGCAGACACCATGGGAATTGAGTCCTCATAGGCCCAAACCAGCATTTTAAATGGAGCCAGATCACATGGGTATCTGGGACAGCAATGAGAGCACCAGGATTAGCTGACACACAATAATATAATGGATCTACATATGGATCTATAGCGGGACTGTGGGAAGCCTCCCCCTCCACAACAGAGGAATGAAATATTTTGGGAAATATTTTAAAAAAGGCAGACGATTATATTTCCCTAAAGGAGAAATGGAGAAACATGTTTTCAGAGGAAGAAAGCAGCCCCCAGTCTTTCTTAATAGCCCTCAGCAGGTGCCAGCACTAAACAAGATAAATAGCTTATTGAAAGAGGAAGCCAACTATCTAGATGGCTCCATTCATAAGCAAAGCAAAAACTGCAAGCAGAAGCCCATTCAAAGACAGGATATTTTGAAACCTCTTACAGCAAAGTTTGACAGCTAACAAAAGCAGAATGGTGGGTTATAACAAGCACCCGTGAAATACTGAAATACCAAGATATTGTAATTCTGCTTTAATATTGGCTAAACAATCCTTAAAAATGAATGGATGGATATGTGCATGTGTGAACCTATGCGTGAAAACCATTACAATTTTACTTACTCTTTCAAGTATGAGAAGTTGTACTGCACAGTAAATTATATGCACCTTAGACAAATTCAACAAGGTCTATTTGTCTATTATTACACCAAGAACATAGATGGTAATGACAACATTCCTCAACACTCAGAAGTGACCAAATGAGGGAAATTGAGCATATTAAATGTTTCGGACAGTGTTTCTCAACCTTGGCAACTTGAAGATGTCCGGACTTCAACTCCCAGAATTCCCCAGCCAGCGAATGCTGACATCTTCAAGTTGCCAAGATTGAGAAACACTGGTCTAGGAAAAGGGGAAACTAGTCACTAAATTAGTCTAATTAGTCACTAAATCATCAACTGATCTAATTAAACATGCTTTACTACTGTATTAAATTCTTATTAGTATAGCTGTTTCTCCTTTTTTTTTTTTTTAAGAAAATCCAGGTCACCCAGAAGAAAATGAGAGGCTCAAATTCCAGACCTGGTCAGAGAGTTGGATTGTTTCCTATTCTTCCATTCTCAGTTGATATGACTTTACCTTGCTTCGTTTAATAATGGAGGGGGGGAGAGGGAGAGGGAGGAGGAAGGGAGGGAGAGGGAGGAAGAGGGAGGAGGGGAGGGGAAGAGGGAGAGGGAGAAGGGGAGGGGAAGAGAAAGAGGAGGAAGGAGGAGTGGAATTAACAGTTTAGCTATCTATGTTTTGGCTTCCCTATTATTAATGACCCATGTCCCCTGAAATTTTTGAAGGCATTTTTGGCAGCACAGGCTGTTCCCTTTCATTAGGCTGGTTCATCTGTTACCATATAATAAACTTATTAAACTGTTTTACTCCAGCCTTTCTGACTTAAGCCTTTCTCCGGCTAAATTGCAGGACTCTTCCAAGACAAGGCCATCTGATGCAGTGAGCAAGGTGAGGGAAGGTGCACCTCACTCCAACCCATCTTGGTAGGCACCCCTAACATGTATAAGCACCAGAAGCCCTGACTTCCATTGAGGACCTCCATACTGCATGAGTCAAAAAGAGGGCTGTGAAAATATTTACAGATCCCTCGCAACCTGGGCATAAATTGTTTCGACTCCTATCCTCAAAACGATGCTATAGAGCACTGCAACATCAGAACAACTAGACACAAGAACATTTTTTCCCGAATGCCATCATTCTGCTAAACAAATAATTCCCACAACACCATCAAACAATTCACTAAGTCTGCACTACTATTAATCTTCTCATTGTTCCTCATCTCCTCCCACTTATGACTGTATGACTGTAACTTTGTTGCTTGTATCCTCACAATTTATATTGATAGTTTCCTAGTATGTTTTGATTGCTTATTTGTACCCTATGACTATCATTAAGTGCTGTACCTTATGATTCGTGACAAATGTATCTTTTCTTTTATGTACCCTGAGAGCATCTGCACCAAAGACAAATTCCTTGTGTGTCCAATCACATCTGGCCAATAAAGAATTCTATTCTATTCTATTCTATTCTATTCCATTCTATTCTACTCTACTCTATTAAATTTCACTTTTGAATGTATTCATTGTTAAAATATACTTAGAAGTGTAAGGAGATAGTAAATTAGATGTGGAGTAAGTTAAGTAAAATTAGTTATCACTAAAATCATTGAGATTTAAATATTGGCTAACTGGACAAAGTGATTTCCATGGAGTAAGCTTAATTTATTTAGCTTGGATTCAGTCCAACATCCAGCCATCCTTTATCCATTGATCTTTTTTTTACTTAAAACCAAGTTCCCTGTATATTGGAAGGAAGGGGAAGAGAAAGAATAGAATTGCCCAAATGGGGACAAGTTATGAAAAGGCAATTGATTGCAAGTCTCCAAAACTTGTTTTTAATAGACGAAACAAAATAATATCTTAAAGACAAATCCCATACCCATTTCTGTGATGATGACTGACTACTAAATAATCTTATGCTCTAAAAAGAAATCTGCTTTCTAAAATTATAAAATTAATGTTTCTGCTTCATCTTTTTCTTCTTTTTCTCCTTTTCCTGCTCCTGCTATTTTATACTTATTACTATTGGCATTTAGCTTTTTGAAAAGGGGGAAGGGAAGAAGAAGAAAAAGTCAAAATGAATCAACAGAATTTACATGCATCCTAAAATTTAATTTCTTAGATAACAATTTTCAGTGTTTCATTAGTTGGTTTGACATAACTGAATTTTTTTTTTAAAATCAAAAATGATAAAATTATGGTGGCATGCAAATATCAATGGCAATGATCAGGGACAGAATAACTCATAAAGCAAAATAACAGAACATTGAAAGTTAGAATACTTAAGAGAAAGAGAAATATTTCCTTAGATTGGCTTTTTCCATAAAGGTGAATTCGATATGCACAATTCTCATAAGCATCATTTGTATATCTTACCATAAGGATCCCCATGTTCTTTGGCATAGAGCTGTGGTGGTGCAGTGGTTAGAATGCAGTACTGCAGGCTCCTTCTGCTGACTGCCGGTTGCCTTCCAGTTGGCAGTTTGAATCTCACTGGCTCAAGATTGACTCAGCCTTCCATCATCCTGAGGTTGGTTAAAGAAGGACCCAGATTGTTTGGGGCAATATGTAAATCCCCAACTGACTCTGTAAACCACTTAGGGAGGGCTGTAAAGCACTGTGAAGTGGTATATAAGTCTAAGTACTATTGCTATTAAGCACTAAGCTTAACCCAACAGATCAAGAGCTACCCTCCAAAAGGGAGTGCAGTTTATGATTCCAATGTTGTGGTGAGTTCAGGTGTTTTAAGACATGAAAAGTTGATTTAAGCTTCTATCTCTAAACTTCCTCCAGCACTTGAAAATAAAAGAAAAATATACAGATAGTCCTCAACTTACAACCATTCATTTAGTGACTGTTCAATGTTACAACCGTTCATTTAGTGACTGTTCAAAGTTACAATTCCACTGAAGAAAGGGACTTATGACCATTTTTCACCCTTATAACTGTTGCAGCATCCCCCTTGTCATGTGATTTACATTAGGCTGCTTGACAACTTGTTCATATTTAGGATAGGATAGGAAAGGAAAGGATAGGAGTAGAAAATAGAATAAAAAGTTGGAAGGGACCTTGGAGGTCTTCTAGTCCAAACCCTTGCTTAGGTAGGAAACCCTACACCAGTTCAGACAAATGGTTATCCAATCTCTTCTTTAAAACGCCCGGTGTTGGAGCATTCACAAGTTCTGGAGGCAAGTTGTTCCACTGATTAATTGTTCTAACTGTCAGGAAATTTCTCCTTAGTTCTAAGTTGCTTCTCTCCTTGATTAGTTTCCACCCATTGCTTCTTGTCCTGCCTTCAGGTGCTTTGGAGAATAGCTTGACACTCTCTTCTTTGTAGCAAATCCTGAGATATTGGATGCACTGTCCCAGGGTCAGTTGACTCTCTTTTGTGACCTTCTGACAAGCAATGGAGAAGCCAGTATTCACTTAATAACCATGTTACTAACTCAGTGATTCACTTAACAAATATGGCAGGAAAAGAAGTAAAATGGTACAAAAGTCACTTAATAAATTCCTTACTTAACAACATAAATTCTGGGCTCAATTGTGGTCGTAAATGGAGGACCACCTGTATCACTCAGAGAGATTAGGGGGACTTCAGATGGAGGCCAATGGTACTTGATTCCCCTCCCCCTTAGCTATGGTTTCAGTTGTACAATGAAAAATATGCTCCCTTGAATGCAGTAGGAACTCCTCCTGAGTGCAAATGAATGCAATTAATGGCAAGTTTTATAAGAAATAAATGGAATTCACTTAGATATAGTTTTATTTTTTTAAAAAAAAAAACTCATTTTAAGTCTATAATGACTGATTTATCTTTAAGCCCCTTGAAGCATTCTGCCCCACTTATAATCAGTTAAAACGGGAGAAATATTTAAATATCTGTATTGAATGACCAGACTGGGTTTTTCCCCCCTCTTTTTCTTTTTCAAGTCGCAACAGGAAATATTGAGTGGGCATAATTGACAGAATCAGATGGAGGGTACGGGGAGCCCTGCCACTTTTGGGGAACACCAGCTGCTACCAAGCTGCTTTTAAATGAAAAAGAAAATGATTCAGAGCAAGATTCCTTTCCGTGTCAAAATGTTTAAAAACTGTCGTTTTACATCAATAAATGTTTATATGATGTAGTCTTTCCTGGCATTCTTTGATACACATACTGAATGTATTTTGCCCACAGTGACCAGTTATGGAATTTTAGCCTCTATGTTTAAAGCATTTGTCCCCAGATATTCTCCGTGAAGAATTGCCTTCTGATGGGCCCTAAGAAATGTAGCATCGAGCTTATGGAAGCACCTTCTCCTAGGGATACTGGTGGCCCTGGGACCTGCTTTTTTCCCTCCACCAGGCTCTGAGACCCAAATGTTAATGGACCTCAGCTTTGGGTATGAATAATAAGATTTCTTATAGGGACTTCCGCTTAGGATTTGATGGAACAGTTCATTTAATTGATATGTGTGTGTGTGTGTGCGTGTGTGTGTGTGTGTGCGCACATATCAGATATGTATATAGTATACAGTGTGTTTGTGTGTGTGTGTGTGTGTGTGTGTGTGTGTGTATCACATATGTGTGTATCAGTTCCTACCAGATCGGACCGGTTCAGCCAAACTGGTAGTGGCTTGCCGGCCTGGGTTGCCAGAACCAGCAGTGACCCAAGTATGCCACGCTTCCGGACTGGTCAAGGCAGCATGTATTTTTTTTTTCATTTTTTTATGTTCTGCACATACACAGAGCTATTTATGGACAACTGCGTCCGGAGCAAAATTGCCAACTTTGCAATGTAATCCTATCCATTTTTTTATTTTTTTCTAGTGCTGATTTCAAAATGTTTTGCAATCTTCTGTGCCAACAGCTTCAAAAGTGTTTGAAAGAGAGCAGCATATGTCTCTTTTTAAATAATCACACAACAGCTAATCAAAAATGTAACAATCACATTAAAGGAAGCCATAAAAGTCTGCCTTTTTGCAAAAGAGATGCCTGGCCAAAATAACTAAAGATTTCGCTAGAGAGAGTCAGGAGGAGGGGTGCATATTTGTAAGACGATGCAAATTTTCAAAGGTGTGCTTCATTTTCATGAAGGTTCAGGTAAAGCTTTCCCTAAAAACTCTCCCATTAATAATGTCCTACACATCCAAAAGCAAGCTGGAATGACCACAGTTCTATGCTCTGGTTCTCTCTGGAGAAGGTGCTGCTCCCTGATCAAATGTGTTGGCATGCACCATGGAAGGAACAGAGTGCCAACTCAATTCCTGCAGCCTGGTTTACCCCATTGTTTGACAAGCTATTATGGAAAAGATGCCTCTACCTTCTACCCTCTCATAAACCCAAGAAGACCTCATTCTGGATACAAGACTTGGAGATGGAAGCAGGTTCCAAACAACCTTGGTTCTTTCTTTGCCCAAATTAAGCATGTTGTGTCCTTGGTGCTCTGTGAGCTTGGTTGTTTTGCTTGCAAACATGTCAGTGCCTGAGTAGTTAACACTACCAGGGCTCCAATGAGGTTACCTAGTCAATCATAAATCACTTGCAAGCAAACAACCACTCTCAGAGACCACCAAGGACTCCATCGTTCAACCCTGAGCTATATATATTCTCTTCTAAAATAAAACATGCTCTTTCAACAATAACAATTGAGTTCCCTCTTGGTATGAATCTCGCTGTCAAACTCAAAATCAGTTGACATTTTACAAATGCACACCTATCCACAGACTCAATGTACATCCTTTTCTTCACAGTCTTGTTACTCCTTTCTTCCCCCTCAGCCTTAACAAACTGCATTTATCCGTATTTCAGAATGTGAAAACACCCAGCATAAATACGATAAGTGGGGTGAAAATGCTAACTAGCTTCTCACCAGTTTGCTGTAGTATTTCCTTTGCCACACTGTTCCTTTACACCCCCCTTCTTTAAAGTAGATTGAGTAACCAGTATTTGCTCACAGCTGACAAGGAGACTCAGACTCACACAGAAAGAGGGAGGGAGGGGGGGGGAGAGAGAGAGAGAGAGAGAGACGGAGGGAGGGAAAGAAAAGAAAGAGGAGTCAACAGAAAAAAATGTTGACAACTGTCAGAAGTGCCCTTTCTTGTGCTGAAATACGGTAACCAGCAAGAGATTACGGTAAATCACAACAGGGACCGTAGTGCTGCCTGCATCAGCTCCTACAGCACACTAAAGTTACTGCTTCTCCTTCACAGTCGAGCAGGGGGGCATTATTCACCGAGGAAGAGGGAGGTATCATAAAAGCAGCACTCAGCCACCCTTAGCCATTGGGACAGAGGGAATTCATGTAATTGTGAGTCATCAAAATATACTAAGGGGGAGAGGGTAAGGGTGGGAATGCTGATTCCTTTTTGATTTATTTATTTCATTATTGTTATTTGCAAGCAAAGTGCCCCACTGTGCCATTCGGATGACTGCTTGTGATTCGTCCCCTTTCAATCAGCCTGCAACAGGAGGGTTTCAGGAGGAGGTAAGTAGATGGAGATCTTTGATATCTATGGAAAAGAAGTCCTTAGCTAAAGACAATATACCTGCCTATTTTCCTTCCTTCCCTCTTTCCCTCTTTCCTTTTTCCCTTCTTTCCTTCCTTCTTTCCTCCAAGTAATGTTGACACGGTCAACAACATTTCTTTTATATCCTGTTTGGGATATGCCTCCATCCTACATTCCCTGGATTTCTCGTATTTATTTAATTTCCCCGAGTCCAACAACAATCAGCAGAGAAGAACTAATGAAGAGAAAATTGACTAGAAATGTGTTGCGATGTTTTTATTTACATGCCTGCTTACTAATATTCATTGATTCCTAAAATTTTATACTGGGTTGCATTCGCCCAAGCCCTGTTTTTTGTGATGTTGGGGCCACAATTTATTGTTGAAATTACCAATTGGCTTTGAAATATTCTCCCACTAAAGGTATGTCTGAATTTTCACCTATTTTCTCCATTGCAATATAAGCATCGTCAGCTTTTTAAAGAAGGAATACCTTTTCTTTAAAAAGAAAGAAAAATGACTGAAGTTTTTTGTTTAAAAAAATTACACATTTAAAATCAAATTAACTATTATTAGTTCAATTCTCATTTATTATCTTGGGGATATCCAGCGAAGTTTCTATTTGTAGGAAGTGAGTGTCCTATTAAAGACAAGGAGGGTATTTTTTTTACTGCATGGAGTTTAGCTTATCAGATGGATAGATTGTTGTCCTTAATTGACCAAGCCTCTACCCATAAACATGGATAACAGCTGTAAACAGTGGGTCCAAAAGGCCAGAAAATGCAAGGCACCGGACAGATCTGTACTCTATACTATTTGTATGCAAAACCCATTTGTATCCAAAGAGATAAGAGCAATGACCCTTCAAGTCAGAAACAACTGGCAATAACACAATGTTCTGAGCTTTGCTGTTAATTTGACCCATGCTGTAGGATCCCCCGAGCCCTAAAGAAACAAAATCTAAGTTTAAAATATCATGTCTAAAGCAGCACCGCTGTGACTTGTGTGTGCCTGTGTATTTGTACTCTACTTATGGGAGATATGGTCAAACTCCTGCACGATTTCAATTTCCCTCGCCCTGTTATTATTAATCTTATAGAAAAGAGTTCCTATAAGAGTTGTATGATGTCATTGTCTTTGCTGTTCTTAATTGGGAACAGCCTTTGGCGAAATCGTAGCTCAGGAACACAAAACATGTTTTGTGTCCTAGGTGCTCTTCTTGGACTGTCAAGATGTAGCTGGAAGGACACTTTGCTGTTGTTCTGGATGCCAATGCCATGCTAATCATCCAGGAGTCTAGAATAGTCCCACACCTTTTGCTTGGTTTTGCTAGAACCAGCTTAATTTGTCTGCTTTGCGTTGCCAATTGTTTTTGTTCTCTGCCTAATAAATTTGGGTTGACAACTTCTCGTTGATGGGCTACCAGTGGACCCTAAACTTTTTCTAGCCTCTGGAATTTCCCCAAATTACTGCACTGAAATTTGGCAGCAAACCAACCAATTAACTTGGTATGATTTCCAACTGTGTTCTTTTTTTTTTCTGGGAAATAAAAAGAAATCCATAATAGGCTTAATACACCTATTAAGAATTAACCACTCAAAATCGCAACCCATAAACCAGAGTTTCCAAATGTCAGTCCTGGTTTCTTCAGACTCCAGAAGCACTCATCAGTCAAATAATAATAATAATAATAATAATAATAATAATAATAATAATAATAATAATGCCATTAAGGCCAAAATTGAAAAATCCTCTGATGATGCCAAATGCAGACTTTGCAAAGAAGTTGACGAAACTGTTGATCACATTCTCAGCTGCTGTAAAAAAATCGCGCAGACTGATTATAAATTGCGGCACAATTCAGTAGCACAAATGATCCATTGGAATTTGTGCAAAAATTATAATATTAAAACAGCAACAAACTGGTGGGAACATCAGCCTGAAAAAGTCACAGAAAATCAGATGGTCAAGATCTTGTGGGATTTCCGTATACAAACCGACAAAATACTGGCGCATAATACACCAGACATCACACTGGTTGAGAAAAATAAGGTCACAATCATAGACATCGCAATACCAGGTGATAGCAGGGTCGCCGAGAAGGAACATGAAAAAATCGCAAGATACCAGGACTTAAAAATCGAAATTCAACGACTATGGCACAAACCAGCAGTGATAATTCCAGTGGTAATTGGCACACTGGGTGCTGTTCCAAAAGCACTGGAATTACATTTAAAACAGTTAAAAATTGACAAAATCACCATCAGTCAAATGCAAAAAGCCGCACTGCTTGGATCTGCACGCATATTAAGAAAATACGTTACGACGTCCTAGGCCCCTGGGTGGGGCCCGACTAGTAACCAATGCCAAATCCGGTGAAACAACTGGCCGCTGTGATACAATTGTACAATAATAATATAATCTATAATGTAACAAATTTAATCTAATAATAAGAATGTTATTTCCTCCCATCAGCCAAAACATGGTTGCCCACCTCTAAAATAAAAGGTAAAGGAAGAACCTAGTTATTTCCAGGAGCTGTTAATCTATAATTCCCAAAACCTCTAACCATTCTGATTAGCATTAATGGAATTTCAAATCCAACAAAATCTGGAATCCCAAAGGAAGATTAGTGAAACCCAAGATAAAGAAACGGGGACTGAGAAAAACTCTGAGAGTCTGCGGAGAAAACAGATATTCCATGGTTACACAATGGGATGAGTGCTTGAGCTTAGCATGGTGGGAAGGGAGGGGAATTTTAAAATCTATGGAAACTAAATGAGTAAATTATGAAACTAACTTGCTTGCTTATTTGGAGCACCCAGAACTGAGTCTGTGGAGATATTGATCTGGCCGCTGTAGAGAGAAATGCCTGTACTCTTTTCACCAAGGATGCCTATTGTGGTCTAATGCACAAGCCTAATTGGGACACCAGGAACAACATGCTGTTGTTTGCTTGAAAACATGCATTTGCTCAAAAATGCTATTCTATTCTATTCTATTCTAGTCTAGTCCAGTCCAGTCCAGTCCATGAATGCCCAGCATTTTAATCTTGAAACATGAGATTATTATTTTGACACTTATTTGTCAAATCAGACATACAATCCAATAGTGTTTCTTCTTCACTTTCAAAAGTTTTAGAGAAGCAATTGGTCTTTATAGTCATTGTAATTTGTTCCTTTTAATTAGAGATCCCCAAATCTGGCCCTGGGATCTCCTGCATGTGTATTACAATAGACATCATCTATGCCAAAGATATTTATTACCGAGCCCAGGGCTAAATTCAGATATTTCAAACAGATGATACCAATCCCTGATACCAATCAATCTGTTTTGATTAGACCAAATAAAAACTAGGCTGCAAGGAGAATCCCATACATAGGGTTTGCAATTTCAGCCATGCATCTCAGATCACAAGGGGAGCTTTCTGCTCTCCTTTCAAGTTAGCATAAGGCTCATTTGTAATGTAGAGCAGGAAGAGAAACCACTTCAATATTGGTTCTCTTATGTTGCAAACTAACATGGAGATGTCCATGATTTCTTCTTAATATAAAGTTGCAGAATGTTTTGCTTGCAAAAGAGTTAACTGAAAGAAATCACACATAGATCTGCTTGTTCTAAAGGACCTAATGTTGCCTTTCCCCGCTCCGCCCCCCCCCCCGGGGGGGAGGCTGCAGTGTAATCAATGGCCAATTTGTCAGAGATCAACATTTTTGTTGCCCAGGATTCAGAGGTGTGATTTGATGAAAAACCATAAAAAGCAATCAGGCTGAGAAGCATCAATTGATGAGCAAGCAGTGTCAACAGCAGTCTGTATGCAATGATATTAACTCAGTAAAGTTTGATTCCTAATTTTGGGGAAATGTTGCCATCAGGATATTTGCTCAACCAGAAGTCTGGTGTTTGAAATATGTTTTCTCCTTTTGACCTCTTTAGGAAACAACTCATCTGTCAAACAGAAGAGCACAGATCTCCATCTCCTCCGAGTTCCTAGCAGGTCCATAACCATTGTTTGTTAAAAGGATTATATGCTGGGTGAAGGTGTCACCGTTTTACCATTATTACAGCTTCTTGGAATCACAAAGTTAGTCATGGATGAAAAGACTAGATATTGAGAAGTGTCAGCCAGAGTGACAGACAGCAATCTTCTTTCACCTGGGAGGATTTTTCAAAGTCAGAAGAAGACATAAAAAAGAACAAATAATACTCTGCTATTATTTGTGTTGCATCTTTCCATGAAGAACTTTTAAAGAGTCTGGAAGTTGAAGTCCTTTCTACCACAGCAACTTTCCTTGCTTAGTAACAAAAAGCATCTGGTGGCTCAATGGGCATTATTTTAAAAGAAAGAGGTCTTTAGTCAGTCTTTAATATGGTTTCATCATCAAACACCCAGCAAGGTATGATAAACACCAAAGAGACTGTTCTAAAGAGAACCATTCTAATTGCTTTGGAATTATTTTTGGGACAAGAAACGCCTGTGTTTTTCTTCAGAGCAAATGCAAAAGAAGAAATGTGGATTTTCAAATATGTTCATTAGTCAAGGGTTTGGCTCTCTCCTCTGCATTTATAAAGCCAGACTAGTATTTCCAATTAGTTTCTATCTACAATGTGGAAATAAAGCTTCACCCAACACTACCAAATATTTGCTCTTGGCTCTTTCAAAGAAAGGGCAGCGAGAATCACAAACACACTGGATGTACATTAACCAGTTATGATAATGGGACTGACCTCTGAGAACATCTCTGCCCTTGACTGCTTCAATTGCACTCAGACTGTGGAGCAATTAAATATTTCCAAGGCCATATTATTAGGAGTCATCTTTGGAGGTCTGATTGTTTTTGGGGTCCTGGGCAACATCGTGGTTATCCTTTCAGTGGCCTGTCACAAACATCTGCAAAGCGTAACCCATTACTACATTATCAACTTGGCTGTGGCTGATCTCCTCTTGACTTCTACTGTTCTCCCCTTTTCTGCTATTTTAGACATTCTGGGCTACTGGGCTTTTGGAAGGATCTTCTGCAACCTCTGGGCAGCTGTTGATGTTCTGTGCTGCACAGCTTCCATCATGAGCCTTTGTGTCATCTCTATAGACCGATATATTGGAGTCAGCTACCCACTGAGATACCCAGCCATAGTGACTGAAAAAAGAGGTATCCTGGCTCTGCTGTGCGTGTGGGCATTGTCAGTTATGATATCCATAGGTCCTCTCTTTGGCTGGAGACAACCAGCTCCAGAAGATGAAAAAAACTGCCAGATCAACACTGACCCAAGTTATGTCTTATTTTCTGCTCTTGGGTCCTTCTACCTCCCCCTGGTCATCATACTGGTGATGTATTGCCGGGTATACGTGGTAGCCAGAAGAGAAAGCAAAGGATTGTCGTGTGGCCTGAAGACTGAGAAGTCCCATTCAGAAGAAGTGACTCTCCGCATCCACCGCAAGAACAACACTGAAGCTGCAGGAGCTACCCCTACCACCAAGCACAAGTCCAATTTTTCCATAAGGCTTCTAAAGTTCTCTCGGGAGAAGAAAGCAGCCAAAAGCTTGGGAATAGTTGTGGGATGTTTCATCCTGTGTTGGCTTCCTTTCTTTTTAATCATGCCAATTGGTAAGTAAAATATAAATACACCGGCCAATGAGAATGTGAGGTTGTGGGTTGAATATCTGAGATTCTAGATGAGTTCTTCATCTGATGTGAATGAGGAATGTCTGAGTTGAATCAGATATAGGGATAGGGTAACTTATGAGGTAAGAGTGATGTTATTTTTGTACTCCCCTGTTCTTTTCTCTCTACTGTTGAGAATGCACATACACAGAGTTAAGCAGCTAGGTGATTATTGGTACTATCTAAAAGAAGATGGGATTTTGGCACTGGTCAGAGGGATCTAGATAAGGCAGAGGATGATTCTCGTTTTTGATCAAAAATTCAGGTATCACATCCTGTTTAAGTCACAATGAAAACAGGAGATGATCAAACAAATGAGGCTCACTGGGCATCATTCCATGAAATTTCCATACTTGTGGAATTTACTTTTTAAAACTAGGATATTGAGCCCAACCATTCAGAACCTGTAAGGATATATATGGTCTTAATTAATAACAGAATGCCTCTGAGAACATAATCAGGCTAGGAATTTGTGATCCCTGGACCAAAGCCAAGTTTACAATTCCTTTCACCCAAAACTCCTCCCCTTGCTTCTTCTCAAATATGTATTATTATTTTCAGCAACTTGGTTTATAGGCAACGATCAACTAATCAACTGTTTTGATGGTTAAGTAAATAGCAAGAGTTTTTGACTTCTGATCTTCTGCAAGTCACCCAAACATCTATCTATCTGCACACAACTATCCCACATCTATTTGGCATTAACCTTTCACAAAGTCCAGGTTACATTTGAGTAAATCTTTGAGTAAACATACACAGAACCAACCTTCCAAAGATTTACTGTCAAGACAGAGCTTTGGATTGCATTGAACTTGTCTTACTCTCATTTGTAAGGAATTGTCTTTTCTGTGATTTTCAAAAAGTTTATTTTTCTATCAAATGTATGAAACCTATTTATGAGGGTTTATCAAAACTATTTTAGCACCTGTTGCTGGAGAAAATTGTATAAAAAGTCATGGACAGCCCAATTCAAACAACACTAGCTAAGGGGAGACATCTTAAATTTTTCTTTTATCTACGTTGGGTTGTAAAAAAAAAAAGACATTAAAAATGAGTAAGATGCCAGTGAAAGGTTTTAATGTATGCATTTCAGAAATGAAAGTAAGCAATTGCACAAGCAAAATTTATCTGGAAACAGTTCAAATCCTGCTTTCAATGGATGTCATTCCCAGCTTAGAAGGAATGTTGATTTTTGTTTTAAATGCTGAATATGATAAGGTTGAGGTGTCCTACTCAATCTCCTTCAAACAGCTCACTTGCCTTCCATAATTTACACCAGGGGACTTCAAACTTGGCAACTTTAAGACTTGTGAACGTCAGAATTCCTCAGCCATTCATGCTGGGTGGGGAATTCTGGGAATTGAAGTCCACAAGTTTTAAAGTTGCCAAGTTTGGAGATCCCTGACTTAGACATTTGGAGGGCAATCATACTGTTTGGATACAGCTTAGGTTAGAGTCCACTAACAAATAAATATTTGTTAATTTAAATGCTAAGCAGTTTAAGAAAAAAGCTGAATGTAGAAAGGGATTCTTCTAGAAACGCATAGCATTGGATTTAAGAAAAAGGAGCAAAATTCTTAAAAAATGGTGTTTTAGGTCAGTCTTCAACTGCCTGATTATTGCCAAAATGTGTGGAGGTAAGAGACAGCAGAACAATAATAAGAATTTTAACAACAGTGAAAAATAGCAATTAGCCATGTTAATGTAACAGAGGTGGAAATAGCTTCTCGGCTCATAGATCTGTTGATTTAGTAGCCACTTTTCTAGTTAAGATTTCTGATCGGGTGGAATCCTTGAGTGGATTCATAGATCTCAAAGAAATAATTTATATATAGGAGTCTATGTTAATGCCCAGAATTTCTTTGTTTAAAAAAGGCACCTTTTCTTTGTAATATTTACTAGATTTTTTAAAATCTAAAACTTTGATATGAAAGTCAGTTTTAATTACAGCCAACTCACTTTGGGGAACAAATTTCATTATAAACTCAATAGACTGTGGTTGTGTCATTTGGTAGCTGTAAGTGCAGATGGTTTACTTGGTGATTATTTGAAGTTTTTCCTTAATGGAGTTATGAAACTATGTGTTTCCAGATATATAATGTGTGCATTTTGTAAGATATATGAGCTGTTGTTTCTCAAGAATGCTGCAGTCTATTGTGGATGGAAACTGTTACGGGAATTCAGCAAATCACACACCCACAACTGTGATGGACAATCCTAGCAATGCTTTTCAGCTTGGAGTCAAAATAAGTGTGTTGAACAAATCATATCAAATATTTCTGATTTGTATAATTATCATTCGTGTTGTCTGTGGAGATTCTCAGTCATCCAGGTCACAGTTGTCTCAAAGTTGCTTTCTTCTTCAAAAGGTAACTCAGCTATTTTTTTCTTTGAGGAAGAAGGGAAAGGAAAAAAAAGAGAAATCTTCTTCCTCCTCAAAGAAAAAAATAGTCTTGTAGATTTTTGAACAAAAAAACACCTTTGAGCTAACACTTGTCTTTTAATTTTTCTTATTCAAAACTCTGAGAATTATTTTTTTCCTCTTTTAAATGATTTCTGCTACATCAATTATAATTTAGACCTATAATAAAATATAGATTTCTACAAAGCAAAATAAAAAAATGGCCAAGAACTGCATACAATTCTTCTTCCTATTTTGGAAATACTCTGAATGAAACATCTTTTACAAATTCTGGATATTGAATTAGTTCTAGTTCATACTCGATAGAGCTTTAAAATTGCCAGCTTGTAAATCCTACGATGTGGTCAACCATGCCCAAAGGGGTGGATGGATTAAGCAGTTTTTAAATGCTGGCATCTTATTCTGGGAAGTACAAATGCCAAGAGTGATTTAACAAAGTTCATGAGATGCAGCCCGATTCAATTAATTTAAAAGAGAGGTTAATCTACTTTTGCTTAACTTTATTAAATTCATCGTACCTAGTTTGGGGTTGAAATACAAAAGAGTAGACAGAAATAACTGAAAGGAATACTTTTAAGAGAAAGGGTTAATTGGAATGGCAGGGTTTCATTTAATACAAACAGTATGTTTTGTAATCCATTTTATTGTTTTATTACTTTCAAATACGAAACTCAGTTTGGAAAAAAATTAGGCTTTGGTAAAAATTCTAAATTCCCTTTCATCTATCCTTAATTAATTTCAAGGACTTGTGTTCAACAAAGTTCACCATCTTAGTAATTTAAATATTATTTAATTTCAGATATGTCCTTCAATTATTTCCATCATTATTTTCAAGATGAATTTTCAGGATCATTCTTTTTTTATATTAATATTAAATTGTTTAGCAACCTCAGGAAATGCCTTTCTGTAGATTATCTGTTCATCAGTAGTTTTTATGTCAATGTTTTTACTTAAACACCTTTGGAAAGTCTGTAATTCAGTTCAACAAAGGAATCTTACTGTATTATTTTCTTCCTACAAAAACAATTAACTTATCTTTAAAATCTTCCTTTATGTACACATCATCAAACAGTGAAATCATTAAATCCAAAGAGTGGCAGTTTAGTAATCACAATTTGGGATTGTGTGAACAGCTGCTACAACTAAATATTATGATTAGAATGTGTATTAGAAACAATTGACTGCTCGGTTTATTTATTTTTTCTTCTTTTAAAATTATTGTTTATCATTAAAGGCAAATAACAAAGAAAAGTTAATGATTAAGAAATACTGCCAATGAATCTGTTACTCTAAAAATAAAAACATAGTAACTTGGAAAGTTTGTTCTTTAAAGCAATAGCAATAGCACTTAGACTTATATACCGTTTTACAGTGCTTTGCAGCGCTCTCTAAGCAGTTTACAGAGTCAGCATATTGCCCCCAACAATTTGGGTCCTCATTTTACTCACCTCAGAAGGATGGAAAACTGAGTCAACCTGGAGCCTGGTGAGATTTGAACTGCCAAATTGCAGGCAGTCAGCAGAAATAGCCTGCAGTCCTGCACTCTAACCACTGTGCCACCACGGCTCATGTTTAAATTATTTTTATTTATTTATTACATTTATTTGATGCCCATCTCACTAGAAGGTGACTCTTATGTTCTAAGGTTTAATAACATGTGCATGCTAGTAAATTTACAATTGTTGCTTTAGCAGCCATCATGTACATTTACTTCTAAAAAGTAATTGCATTATTTATAATTACTAAATTCATAGGAATCCACTGTTAATGCATTTATTGATGACTTTTCTACTTGGTTGAAGTCTTAGAGATGTTGACTAAATTTGCTTTCATGTTGTGGTTTTGAATTTGGCATCACATGTGAACCTACTCCATAGTTTTTTACTAAACAAATTGTGTTGAAACAAACCATTGCTATGTCCAGCCTTGGAATTCATTTCAGCAGTGCTTATGTTAGAGATGTTTAATCAGGAGGTGAACAATTACCCCAATCAAAGAACTGCTAAGTAAGGCAACAATAAACAACCCAATCAAAAAACCACTCCCACCAACACTGACAGAACAAGCCAATAGAATATGAATAGAGAGTAAAGCCCACTCCCATACTAGCACTGGTGATGTTACATACATAGCTTGGGTAACCAATTTAGTTGTATTTAAGTACAATGACAATAAAGATTATACTTATAATGAAATCTTTGCAAGAAAACAATCAAGGTCAAAGAGCACCAAGGAGCACCACGTCAACCCTGAGCTATGAATATTCTCCTTTATTGACATGTTTCTATGTACAGATAGTCCTTCACTTACAACCATTTGTTTAGCAATTGCTTAACGGTGTAACAGCACTGGTGGGGGGAAGTGACTTACAATGGGCCCTTGCATTCACACCATTCAGAGCATCCCCATCAGTGGTGGGTTCCAGATCCCATTGCAACTGGTACGGTGCAGTGGGGCTGGGAGTCCACCACATGAACATGTGCAGCAGGTGCACATACAGGTGCAGTGCACACATGTATACTTACCGCCTGTGATGCTCCACAATGCCTCCGTGACACTCCAGCTGCTCGGTGGAGCATTGTGCAGGCACTGTACGCTTCCGTGCGTGGAAGCCCCAAACAGCTCAAATACTGGTAAGGAGCATGGGTGGGCAGGCAGGCCCTCCAGAGCACCATACCAGAACGGTACCCGGTGTTCCCAGCAAGCACCGGTACGTCCGTACCGGGGCGTACGGGTCGTAGCCCGCCACTGATCCCCATGGTCACATAATCAAAGTTCATGCAATTGGCAACCCACACATATTTATGAAGGTTGTAACATCCTGGAATTATGTGATCATCATTTGTGACCTTCACAGTTGGCTTCTGACAAGCAAGGATAATGGGAAAAGCTGGATTTGGTTAACAACTATGTGATTAACAACCACTGTGGTGATTAATTTAACAAGCACAGCACAAAGGTTGTAAATCAGGTGTGACTCACATCACAATGCTCCCAATTTTGGTCATAAGTCAAAGACTGCCTGTACTTTCTTTCCAGTCAACCAGGTTAACTAACTTGAAAGGTTGATGAGCCACGGTGACACAGTGGTTAGAATGCAGTACTGCAGGCTACTTCTGCTGAATGCCGTCTGCCTGCAATTTGGCATCTCAAATCTCACCAGGCTCAAGGTTGTCTCAGCCTTCCATCCTTATGAGGTGGGTAAAATGAGGACCCAGATTGTTGGGGGCAAATATGCTGACTCTGTAAACTGCTTAGAGAGGGCTGGAAAGCACTGTGAAGCAGTATATAAGTCTAAGTGCTATTGCTATTGATTAAAATAAGTAGAAGATAACTATAAGATTATCCAGAGATTTCTATAACTTAATCTTGACATGGGACTCTCTTTTCTTTTGGTAAGAAAGCAAGCCTTCAATTTTGATTATTTTTTTCCCTTTCAAATTCTAAGAAGCTTCCAGAGAGGCTCCATTTAAACCATGTAGTTCAAGAGCCATAATCAAATTTCACTCTCTCTTTAGAGCAATCAGTGAAGTCTGGCAAATATCCTGAGGGTAACATAGCTAAGTTTCAACAAAGGGAAGTCATCACAAGGCTAATTCTGTGGGACCTAGCTGTCATAATATTGGAATGTGGTTGCCAAGAAATCATAAGCATGTGCCAAAAAAAAAAAAGATTAGAGACATAGTGTTCCCTTTCCCCCCTCTGTGAATAGGCCACCTGAGTAAAATTCTTGCTGTACAAGTTCTTAAATGAAATGCTTCTCATTTTGAAATTTAAACCCTCATAACTAGGAGCCATTCCTTATAAGGATTATAAGGACAGTCATCTACAGAATTTCTATCTTTGCATCATCCACATTACTTTAGAACAGTGTTTCTCAACCTTGGCAACTTGAAGATGTCCGGACTTCAACTCCCAGAATTCCCCAGCCAGCGAATGCTGGGGAATTCTGGGAGTTGAAGTCCGGACATCTTCAAGTTGCCAAGGTTGAGAAACACTGCTTTAGAATCGCATTGTTTGTCTTTCTTCTCAAATCTGGCCCTTGACAAAGGCCACACGGCATTACTACTACTGATCTGAGACACAAACTACAGTAATGGCAAGATTCCTGTAAGGAGATCTTGTAGGCTTCTCAGCAGGGGTGGGATCCTAACAATTTAACAACCAGTTTGCTGAGCACGCACTTCACGCAGTTTAGAGAAGACTTACCCTCAGGATTACTGCTTGGAAAGGAAATGTGTGATTCAGCTGAGAAGATAAAGGTAGGTAAAGCACAGGGGCGGGTGGGCCCACTTGCAAACCAGTCTGCTCCCATCTGGGCTTCAGAGCTCCTGGTTTGGCCCAACCAGTCTGAACTAGTAGAATCCCATCCCTGTTTCTCAGTAACTTCTAAGATCTCTCTGTGATGGTGTGCAAGATTATTATTTAACTGAGAGCAACATCAGCTTTGGAGTAGAATACCAGGGGGTTTCCTTCCAAAATTTGAAAGTATTGGGACAGTAATTGGATAGAGCCAAGACTTAGCTTTATCTGAAGAGAGATGGGTAGTTAAGAAGTATGAAATATAAACAAATAAATAAACATCCAGGTCAATTATTGTAGGAGGAGGAGGAGAGGCAGAATCTGGGGGTGGAATCAAGAGAGGAAATGGTATGGCATCATTATGTTGCCACAAACAATCCAAGTCCAGCCTCCTTTGAATTCTGTTGACTCGTATTTAGCGACAATTTAGTATTGACCATTAATTGACTAGATTTTGTGTATAGGCTTGAGCAATAAATCTTTTGAAATAGAACTCAACATGTGATCCCGATTCCTTGCACATGGCAGTTACAGATCTAACAGTTCATATAACATGCTAATCTTGGTTAATTTTTTGTGGCTTATTAGTATGAAATAGTTATGATGTAGAGTTTTCTGCAACTCAGAAAATTAGTTAATCTTGGTAGGCAATTTAAGCATCTTATATTATTTCATCCACTATTGGTTTTAATTGTATTCACTGTTAAAATTAAATTAATGAATAAATATAGGGAATATCATCAGTCCTCATGTCTTAAAGCATTTTCCCTGTGCAGTTACATTTCAGGGGGGAGAGAGTTTCTGACCAATTTTGGAAAGGCTGGGAATCTGTTTCCAATATTTGTTCTTGGGAAAATGCACAATTTGGGGACAGTGCTCGGATTTTTCCAGTGGTGGTATTCTGCCGGTTCGCACCGGTTTGGGTGAACTAGTAGTGACAGCTGTGCAAGGCTCTGCCCATCCACCTAGATGCCATCAAGGACCTTCTGCACATGTGCAGAAGGTTTGGCATATGCCCAGTCTAGCGCGCTCCCACAACCAAACCAGTAGTGAAGATAAGAGGATACCATTACTGGATTTTTCATGGCATACCCTAGTGGGCTGGATCCTATTTGTTTCCCCCCTTTTTAACTGTCCTTTGTTTCAGCAGATCAGGATATCTCATTACTCAATCTCAAATATATTGTATATAATACCAATATACTGTATATATCAGCATAATATACCAGTATATAATATACCTCATCGTTATGACTTTTTTCACTCAGGAATAGACCACACTTAGGCACAGAAAGTATATTTGTTCCTTCCTGGCTTCTTAGTAGGTGTTAATTCAAAATTCTATTTTCTATTTAAGAAGGCCAAGGTTGGCCAAAACTAAATACATACATACATAGAACATACGGTTCCATTGCTCCTACTGTGTTTGTTCTGTCTTCCGCAAATGAATAATTAGCATATTCATTTTTTAACCTCTGGCGTCATTGGGATGTGAATTGCCTTCTGAGTTATGAATGGAAATGAAGCACAGGAGGAGGGGCAGAACAGGGGGATGGAAAGGCAAGCAATGCAAAATCAGTTTTGCCCAACAGTTAGGATGAAGGCTTCTCCACCAAACTGATCTCACAGATTGTTATAATGATAAAATTAGAGTGACCAGATGATGAGAAGAGCCCAAACCATAACTTTGGAGAAAAGGTGGGCTTTACATAATGATTATGTGCCATTGTATCACTGTCAACTTAGCAACTTATTGACATGACAAACTGCCTACTTTTTTTATTTTTCCAATGGTGCATCCAATCCCTTTGTAACTTACTCTATCCACCTTGCTGCTGATCATCCTCTTCTTCCCTTTCCTTCCATTTCCCAGCACCATAGCCTAATTTATAAAATAATAAGGCATTAAGCTGATTGTTAAAGCTGGCAAGTTTAGGAGTAGAACATTCAAATGAAGATACACACATTCACAGATATTCCTGCCAAGACACTTTCTTCTCACTGCTTACCATGTCAATGTAATTTCCCCTCTACATTGCCTTTTGTTCAACAGCTCAATAAATAATAGATGAAATTCAAACTTCTGAAACTATTTCACTCCCTTGAATGAGAGAAAGTGATGCATTTTATCACTCCAAGCACTAAACCATATTTGGGATGGAATGTCCTCAATCTGTGGGTGCTTTCTTTCACCTTTAAAAATAGAAATGCTAATATATTTGTTCATCTGTTTATTGATTTATATCCAGTAGCTTTCATCTTACCTTTCCCCCAGGAGATAAAAATAATATGCACAGGATAATGTCCTTTTTTTCCTCTTCATATAGCAGTATTTTGGGGGAGACAGAGCCAAGGAAACATTATTTGCTCAGAGTTACCTGATATGATCCTGAATGTCCTTCATCCTAGTCCCAGGGGTGGGATTCAGCTGGTTCGGACCTGTTCGGGCAAATGGGTAGCACCGACGAACAGCTGGAAGCCAACCAGTTCGCTCCGACGATCAGTTTGGCCCGCCCACCAGCTCCTGGGCTTTACTTACCTATATCCTCTCAGCTGGTTCACGCAGCAGAGCAGATTGCTGCGCCTCAGCTATGCTGCTCCCCAGAAGTAATGTGGAAGATAGGTTTCATTAAAACTACTGATGTGCACGGAGCACGCATCAGGCATGGGCACATGGGGAGCACATGTGCATGTGCAAAGCACGCAATCACCAAACCGGTTGTTAAACCAGCAGGATCCCACCATTGCCTAGTCCAGGGGTCAGCAAACTGCAGCTCTGGAGCCGCATGTAGTTCTTTCCTCCCTCTGCTGCGGCTCCGTCACCAGTCGACACCACAATTTTGAGAGGAGCTTCTGATGGTGGGGGTGGGGAGAAGCACAGTGCACCAGGAGAAGACTCTATGGCAAGGGGAGGGTTTTTCAGTTGTCTCCACAATTGATAGGGCTTTCAGTTATGACAGGTAGAGGAAAGAGTATGCTGCGCTAGGAGGAGACTCTATGGTGAGGGAACTGAACTTCCGGTCAGCTCCAGAATTGAACAGGGGGCTTCCAGTTAGGAACTTTGTGGCTCCCGGTGTTTTCTTTTCTGTGGGAAACAGGTCCAAATGGCTCTTTGGGTGTTTACGTTTGTCGACCCCTGGCCTAGTCCAACAGCTTAACTATCATGGAACAGTGGCAATCACAATCCTCTATAAGGATTCTCCCGTGAAGGTTTTGGATCAATCCCATCAGGTGCATTCATTAATAGGACTATGCAAAGATTCAGATTTAAAGGCAATCTGATTGAATCATCCTTTCCAATTCCATCCTCAAGGTCATTTAGCATGCTAAATTGAATCAGGTGCCTTGAATCAGTTGAGAGATCTGATGGGCTGCTGAGCATAAGCCTCCATCCTTTTATCATGTCTTCAAAACTTTTTGATTCAAGGGCATAAATTGTAAACTTGAAGTAGCTTGACTCTTTGAATTAATGAAAATTTAAAATGAATTGTACTCTCCTAATAATTGCATTCTTCCAGTGGATTCAATAGGAAGGCGAGAGATTGCAAAGTATAAATATCGTATGCTTTTAAAGGCCCAGTTCTTGCCAGCATCATCCAGTGCTTCTAAAGAACTTGAATTCTCTCACATCTTCTATCTTAGACCATGACTTAAGAAACTGAGTTCTCTTCCCTTTATCCCACTTAGGATTTTTCTGCCAACTTTTAGAGTTTCCCAAGATTTCATGGGAGGAAGTCATGACAGGGAGATCTTGGTATGTAGCTTCATCGTGCTTCTCAAGATGCTGTCTCTGGAATCCTCTACTTCTGCAGACATGCTTGGCAGCATCTGGATTCTAATCATTCTTCCATCCATTTTCATGAAGTTTTATGGCAAGGTTCATTTGCAAAAATAAATTGAAATGAAATAAAAATAGAGGAACTGCTCCACAAGAGCAAAGACATCTTGCTTTGGGAGCAGACTTAATCTATCTTTCTAATGAAAAACCCAAAACAGTTTGTGGGGGGGAAAGGGGTGGAATGAGATGCCATAAATCTTGAAAAGATTCAAAGTCATCTAATGCTTTGGGTTTTGTTTTGTCTTGTTTCTGAGAGCCATTGCAACCAATGTGTGCTGTCTGGGTCTTTTTAACCTCCAGACCAAAAACAAGGACCATTTGCTATATACCATTCTAGGCAGAAATTAACATATTCCAGATGGTACATCATGTTTAAATGCTATTGATAGGTGGGGGTGATCATTCAATTGCACTCTTTCGTTTTGCTTATTCTTGCCAACTTTGGATACATCATAAACTTGAATGTCATCAGCAGCTTTACTATTGTTGACTATGGTGGACCATAAAGGGCCAGAACAGGAAGGGAAAAAGAAATAACATTCCAATTTTAAGACATAGAATAATAGCCTTCCAGTTTTGTTAATATTTCCTGAGGCAGAGATTTTAACAAATTGAACTAAAATGCAGTATGTAAACAAATGCATTATCTATAATGTACCATTATTTCTCTTTTAGATCCTTTCATAATATAACTACAAGAGAGAGGGGAGGAGGGAGGGAAGGAGAGGGGGGAAACAAGCCATTTGAGGGGAAATGAATTAAAAGCTGCTAATTTCCAGTTGTGTCCAATTTTGTGGGGTGATGCTCATCTCCATTTCTTAGTCAAGGGAAGCCAGCATTGTCTGAAGACACTTCCATGGTCATAGTGGCCAGCATGACTATATGCTGGGGTCATGGAATGCTGTTACCTTTCCAACTAGGTGGTATCTATTTATCTATTCACATTTGCATGTTTTAAAACTGCTAGGTGGGCAGAAGCTGGGAGCTTCCCCTGTTGCCCAACACTTGGGTCTTGAACCCGGACCATCAAGCTCAGTGTCTTTAACCACTGAGCCATTGCGCCTCCTGCTCTGAATGCTTAAATATATACCATTTTGCAGTTGTTCTGAGCTCCTTTGCAGGGTAGTAGAGAATACTGTGCTCAGTTTTATTTGCTTTTACCTTTTTGTGTGTGTGAATTGATTTGTCCCTGATCTGAAAAAACTTCACAAATGAGTCCCCCCCAGGACTGAAGTGAGATACAGGAAGTCAGGAAGAATACTTGAATGTGCCTACACATTTGTTAAGCTACATAGAAAAGTGTCTTTACTTATTAATAGAAGAAGACAATGGAAACTACTTGACTTTCCATTCCAGAAGTCCAAATCCTATAAGTAGCCACTGAGAAGATCCACTCTCATGTTCCCACCACACTGATCTCTGGCAATTGTGTGAAAGCGAGAGAACATCTTATGATGCAGATCTTGTTCTTTAGAGAGATTTAAAAGACTCGAGACTAATGGGAAAGGTTGCGATGTGATCGGAATGTTCTATCTACGATGCCTGATTCACACATGAAAGTTCCCATTTCTTGCTACAGCTACCACATAAATAATGCTATTTTAAGAAGCCAGGAATCTATTAAAGCAGTTGTTTCATCAAAGGATATAAGACAACAGCTAAGGAGCTAGCCAGCTTCGTGAATACGACTGTGCAATTGTTCATTTTAAACCATGAACATCTTGCTGGTTCGACTAATTGCGTCATTTATCTAAACTCTATTAGGGCAAACAATTTTTTAGTAAGCAGTGAGCTAAGAGAGGATTTAGGAGAAGAAATTAGCGAAGCAGCCATTGAACGTGGCTTAAGGGAGGGGAGATGGCAAGATAACATTCTGTACAGCTTGGGTCAGAACTGAAGGAATACAGAATAATGGAGATGCAAAATTTCTGCACTATTGCAAATTATTAATAATTGTGTAATTTGCCTTTGTTTCTATAAAAGAAGGACTGCAATGTAATTCTGGCTGCAATATACCTTGCAGCCAGAATATGTCCATTCATTGGTCTTGCCAACCACCCACAGATTATAATGATCTATTCCCCATCTCATCTCCAATGTTACCTCTTTTCACCCCAATAGACCATTATTCTCTCTTAGCATTGTGATTTGCTTATCTTATTACAAAGGAGGAGGAGGAGGAGGAGTCTGGCAGAAGCAGCCTTCTAGTGCTCCTGCCATTTCCTTTCAATCAATCAATCAATCAATCAACCAGAATAGAGCTGGAAGGGACCTTGTATGTCTTCTAGTTCAACCCCCTGCTCAAGCAGGAGACCTTATACCATTTCAGACAACTAACTGCTCAGATTCTTCTTAAAAACCTCCAGTGATAAAGCACCCACAACTTCTAAAGGCAAACCATTCCACTATTTGTTCTCACTGCTAGGAAGTTTCTCCTTAATTCCAAATTGCTTCTCACCTAATCAGGTTTCCATCCATCATTTCTTGTCTTGCCTTCTGGTGCTTAGGAAAATAAATTGACCCCCTTCTATTTGTGGCAGCCCCTCAAATGCTGGAATACTGCTATCATGTCAACCCTATTCCTTCTTTTCTCTAGATTAGCCATATCCAGTTCCTGCAACTGTTCTTCATATGTTTTAGTCCACAGTGAAGAAATTGTGCTACTTTAATTTCAACACCCAAATCTTCAGAGAAGACAAAGCAGGACCCACAAGAGTTTACAGCATTTTTCTTTCTAAATTTCTAGCCAAATTCGTTGTAGTCCTCAAGTTGTTAAATCCCATCCTGTTCATAAAAGAGAGTTATAAATGCTAATATAAGTTCTTGCCAAGTCCAAATCAAATAACCTCGCCTATGTTCATTAGCCCAATATATTTTCTCCCTCCCGCCCAAACTTTTCCCAGCCTGGAGACAACCAACTTGTACAACCTGATTACACAGCACATAATTCAACTTTGGGGGTTTCTGTGGTGTTAGCTACCAGCTTTTCTGACTTCAAAATAGGGTTGGATCAAGTCATGGGGGATCAATGGATGTGAGCTTTGATTGCCTCTCAAGGTCACCAGCTGGAAAAGTGGGCTTCTAAGTTAATTGGCCTCAATGAGAATAGACTGCTGGGGGAAGGGTCTGATCCACAAGGCACTAGATATGTTTTCATCTGCTTCCTTTGTGAGAGGTTAAACATGTGAGAAAAAAATGTCAACCTAATTCAACTAATCAGATGGATTTCAGCTAAGGATACAACTGAAAGCTATAAGCATAGATGAACCTACCCAAAGTTGATTTAGCGCCTTTTCCTACTGGTATCTAATCATGGTACAAGCATGTCCTGGCTATGTATATTTTTCACCATTGCACGACATTGCCTTTATCTTATCCAAAACACAAGGGTGTAGTGGATCATCTTCATTTGTACCAATGTTAAAACAGCATTTCCTCATTATTCTAGCACCATTTAAGGAAAATCTTGGAGTGTGCAAAATTCTCCAGGCCTCTTAACCTTGGAGGGAAAGCAAAGGATTTCAGTAGTTTGAAGCAGAAGCAGTAGTGGGTTGCAGGGGGTAGGCCCCAGTACGCGCATACCAGAGCCAGCCTGGAGCACCGAATACCATTCCGATACAGGGCTCTGGAGGGCCCAGCCGCCCGCCTGATGTCCTTACCAGAGTTTAAAGGCTTTTGCAGTTCTGCGCAGGCGCCTGCGCAACGCTCCACAGAGGAGCTGGGCTGTCATGGAGCATTGCGGAGGCACTTGAACGGGATTTGCAACCCACCACTGAGCAAAAGTATTAGAGAAAGGATAAGAATCATCCACAAGGACAGCAAATTTCAAGCAAATACAGATATGGAATAGCTCAGTGGGACAGATAGGTACAGCGGTGGGGAAAGGCTTTTAAAGAGCTCTGGGAGTTTTCAAATCCAAAGAGGAATCCTCCACAAAACTTCTTCTTGGTCGCATATATCCCTGCAGGATCCAATCTGGGTTAGTCACAGTGGTGAAATTCAGATTTTTTTTACTACCGTTCTGTGGGCGTGGCAGGGGAACTATACTGCAAATTCTGCATTCCCACCCCACTCTGGGGCTAGCCAGAGGTGGTATCTGCCAGTTCTCTGAACCGCTACCGGTTCTCCAGAACCTGTTAGAACCTGCTGAATTTGACCCCTGGTTAGTCACCCGGACCAGAGGTTTAGTCTTCCAAGTTTTCAGACTTTTTCTGGAGCCCTTCCTTAGGGAACTCTCTAGCAGAAGGTTAGAGAGAACTTCCATGAGGATTGGCTCCAGCACAAGCCCAAAAGCTCGATAGATTGAACTTCTGCTCCAGCTGACCAATCCAGATTGCATCCTGTAACATTATCATGGAACATGTATGTTTGCCTTCATTCATATATCCCTTTTAACCAGTGGTAGGATTCAGACGGTTTGCACCAGTTCAGATGAACCACTTGTGAAATTACCCTCCCACCGCTATCAAAGTGGATCCTGGGCACTGCACTGCATTGCAATGGAGAAACAGGCAAAAGAGTAGCTGGTGCGAGGGAAGGAGGAGGCTGCTTTCCCTCTTTCTTCTTTCTGATCCTCCTCCTTTCCTCCTTCTGGCCGCTCCATTGCCTGTTTCTCCATTGCAGTGCAGCACCCAGGATGCACTTTTATAGTGTGTATGTTGGGGGGGGGGGTAATTTAACAACTGGTTCACCCAGGATCAGGTTGGCTGTCATGGGAGGTTCATCCCATATATGTAGCGGAGCTGGAGGACAGGGATGGGCCACACCTCCCACAACAGCCAACCTGACCCTGGGCGAACTGGTTGTTAAATTATTTGAATCCCACCCATTGCTTTTAACTCCATGATAGAGCACTTGGCATTAGCTAGTCTTCATTTTTCTTGCATGACGCCCTGTGGGACCAGCCAAAGGACAAATCCACAGGGCAGCCCAATTGTGCATGAAGTTAAATCAGCATGTGCAGTTCAGACACGGTTCTTTGAATCTGGCATTCAGTGACAACTACTTACAGTAACCCATAGAAGATCTTGGCACAATGTCATTCTTTTCCTTTCAGATATGTAGCCTGGTTCTCAGATTTCAAATAGGCAAGGGAATAAATTGTGTTAGTGCTAAAAATGGCTGTTTGTTTGGAGATAGGATGACTTGCAACGGTGTGTGTCCATATTGGGCTCGCCCGGCCACCAGTCTTTGGGACATTTGTGTGATCTCAGTTACACCGTTACTTGTTAGGTTGGCATGGTGTTCAAAAATAATATTTTTTTTAAAAAAAAAAGAGTGTGAGAGTAATTAACAAACTTTCAATTAAGTTTTCATCTGGGCCTTACAAACTCAAGCAATTTCAGAACGGATCATTGTTCAAAAATAACATAATGATTTTACAAGAATTGCACTCTTTTTGGTAAATGAGACTTTTGTGGGGGCTTGTCCTATGCAATTTTGTTTAGAAAAAGCTGGGGGAGTTGTTGTTTCATTTTTGAAGAGCTGATACTTAAGAGATCATTGTAACAGCAGTCAGATAAATGCAGGGATGAAATTCAGCAGGTTCTGACAGGTTCTGGGGAATCGGTAGCAGAAATTTTGAGTAGTTTGGACAATTGGCAAATGTCACCTCTGGCTGGCCCCAGAGTGGGGAGGGAATGGGGATTTTGCAGTATCCTTCCCCTGGAGTGGGGTGGGAAAGAAGATTTTGTAGTATCCTTCCCTGCCACGCCCACCAAGCCACGCCCACAGAACCAGTAGTGAAAAACATTAATTTCACCACTGGATAAATGGGGTGGTGGTGAGAGGGGGCTTTTCAAGGTCAGGGAATCATGCCACTAATTTTCATACTAATAACAATTGAATTAAGAATAATAAGAATGGAATCAAAGTTGCCGTGTTGAATTAAGGTTCTTACTAGCTCATCAACATAATCAAAATGGGTTACCTTACAGGTAGTCCTTGCTTACAACCATTTTTTTTGAAGTTATGATGGTGCTGAAAAAGGAGACTTATGATTGGTCCTTGAAGTTGTGGCACCCTTGCAGTCATGTGACCATGATCTGAGCACTTGGCAACCATCTCACACTTAAGATGGTTGTCGTATCCCCTGGTCACATGATGGCTGTTGGCAAACCTTCCTTCCAGTTTCCCATTGCACACCCTGCCTTACCTGCCTCCTACTCTGCTTGTGAGCTATGTGGGACTTACTTAACGACATGTGAGCTGCTCTTGAAGTGCCAGGATCACTGTTGCTAAGCAATGCGGTCGCATGACATCGTGCTTTACAACAGCATTACTTAGCAACAGAAATTCTGGCCCCAATTGCCTTCCTTAACCCATGACTACCTACATTCTATTTCAGATCAAATTAGCAATATTAATTAACGGGAGAATTCCTGGCTTAATGAAGCACTTGTGATGTTAAAGTAGGAGAAGCAAAAGCCCTATGCATCCTGAAAATAAATATATAAATAAATATATATATGTATGTATGTATGTATGTATGTATGTATGTATGTATATGTTTTCTGAGGTTTTCGCGGGTGTTAGTATGTAGGTCTCTAGTTGTTCGGGTTTTCTCCCGCGTAGAATTGGAGATGCCTTGGCGACGTTTCGACGAAGTCTCATTCGTCATCTTCAGACTACTTCAGGCTTGGTGTTTCCAGGAGTAGTGGAACACCAAGCCTGAAGTAGTCTGAAGCAGACGAATGAGACTTCGTCGAAACGTCGCCAAGACATCTCCAATTCTACGTGGGAGAAAACCCGAACAACTAGAGACCTACATATATATATATATATATATATATATATATAGTATTTTTCAGAGTATAAGACGCACCGGAGTATAAGGCGCACCAAGGTTTTGAAGAGGAATTTTTTTTTAAAAAAAAAAAGGTTTTTGCACTCTGCAAACCTCCCCAAAAAGGCCCTTTTTTCGCAAAAACGGGCCCATTTATTTTCTAAAAAATTGCATGCATAACCTTTAGGAGGCTTATAGAGTTCCCGTTTTTTACTCATTTCTGCCCTCCCCAGCCCCCAGGAGCTCTTTGAAGCCTTCTACAGTCTCTGCACAGCCATTTTGGTGAAAGGGGTTGGGTTTCAGGAGACAAAAAATGCTGTATTCAGTGTACAAGACACACCCAGTTTTTCAGCCTCTTTTTTGAGGGAGAAAGGTCCATCTTATACTCTGAAAAATACAGTGTATGTATGTACTGTATGTATGTATATAAGTATGTATGTATTATTTTCTTATTAAGAAATTAGTTTTGAAAATGGAATTGCAATGTTCTCAAAGCGCAACATTAACAGGAATAACAATGTTTTACTATATGAAAGAAACATGTTTTGTCTGCAGAAAGATTTGGGAGCAAACCTATGTTTCCCAGATAAAATGGATCAGAAAACATGTCATGATAAATATTTCTTTGACCCTGTAGCTCAAGGCAGCCGGCTTTTCTGCATCCAAGGATGCACTTAATTGTTAATATTATTACTCCGGAGGGAGCAATAAAAACTCCTTTAAGTATTATGACAAAGATATGAACAAGCTGAACAAGGCTGGATGTTTTCAGCCCTGTCGGGAATAAAAGATGGAAATTGATGTGTTGTGCATCAGAGAGGCATCCACTTCTATCCTTGTTTTGCTTAAAAGTAGCAAATATAACACTCCTGAAAATATTGTTGCTGCTAAATCGCAAGATGCTCTACCACAGGTACACTAGTCAAGCTATTCTCCAAAGCACCTGAGGTCAGGACAAGAAGCAATGGGTGGAGACTAATCAAGGAGAGAAGCAACCTAAAACTAAGGAGAAAAGTCCTGACAGTGAGAACAATTAATCAGTGGAACAACTTGCCTCCAGAAGTTGTAAATGCTCCAACACTGGAAGTTTTTAAGAAGAGGTTGGATAACCATTTGTCTGAAGTGGTGTAAGGTTTCCTGCCTAAGCAGAGGGTTGGACTAGAAGACCTTCAAGGTCCCTTCAAACTCTGTTATTCTATAATCTATTCTAAGACTTGGGGTAACCAATGGGGCTCAAGAAAGTCAGGGTAGAGGTTGCAACTGTGTGATCAAAGCTCAACCCTTTTAAAATGTGTTGAATGGGGGGGGGGGAAACCCACGAAGAACAGGTGCACAGACAGAAATAAACCATGTTGGTGCAATGGTTACAATGCAATATTGTAGGCAAACTCTGCCCACAGCCTGGAGTTCAATTCTGATGGGGCTCAAAGTTTTACTCATCCTTCCAAGGGCAATATAACATTGTAAACCATCCAGAGTGTGCTGTAAAGCACTATGGAGTGGTATATACAATAAATCTAAGTACTATTATTATTACTATTCCCATTTTGACTTTTGTGATTGCCTCCGACATACCGGTATGTGCAATTATTTCCTCTATACAGTCTCAAATACCTCCAATTTTACAACCGTACACTGTTTTTGGAAATCATTTTCCCAAAGCACATTATGACAGTAATGAATGTGCACATTTTATGAGGATACCTCCTACAGATGTACACAGACTTCGCTGCAAAATCCACTGATGTGCAAAGTTCAAAAGAATGCTAAATTTCCATGTAGGTTGGTTCAAAGATACAAAATTAGGTACATTAATTCAAGTGCATCTCCCCATCTCTGTTTACCCTCACCTGCCTTCTTTCTCTCTCTTTCCTTCCAGGAGTCAACAAAACTGATATCAGAAGCAAAAAATGCTAATAGCAATTTATCAGACAAGTAACAGATGATCAGGGAACATGCATTTGTAAAACACATTAAAACACCCCATGAAAGAAGGACAAAAACACTGAGGTTACAAAACTGTACTAATAACTTTGTAGTCTTCTTATTTCTTAC
This sequence comes from Thamnophis elegans, assembly GCF_009769535.1. Classification (NCBI taxonomy): domain Eukaryota; kingdom Metazoa; phylum Chordata; class Lepidosauria; order Squamata; family Natricidae; genus Thamnophis; species Thamnophis elegans. The sequence continues at coordinate 30,266,357 of NC_045553.1, read as the reverse complement.
TTCTTATCAAAATCAGAGGATTAGAAAAGAGGAGAAAGGAGAACTATATCATTGGCAAAGGAGACAGAGGTTAACACAATGACAAAACAGCCACTATCCTAAAAATAATTTATTTAATTATTTATTTAATTAGCTTGTATGCCGCCCACTCTCGGAAGACTCGGGGCAGCTTACAAATAAAAAGGGAAGGAGGGGATATAAAAAATAAAAAACAACAATTTAAAAATTCAACAACATTCATAACTTAGGATGGGGCTGGATAATTCAACAGCCCCAGGCCTGCCGGAACAGCCAACTCTTGCTCGCTTTGCGGAAGGCCGGAAGGGTAGTGAGGGTCCGGATCTCAACAGGGAGATCGTTCCATAGGGTCGGAGCAGCTACAGAGAAGGCCCTCCCCCAGGGGGTCGCCAGCCGACATTGGCCGGCAGATGGAATCCGGAGGAGGCCTAGTCTGTGCGATCTAATAGGTCTCTGGGAGGTAACTGGCAGGAGGCGGTCTCTCAGGTAGCCAGGTCTGATACCATGTAGAGCTTTAAAAGTAACGACTAGCACCTTGAAGCGTGTCCGGAGACCAATGGGAAGCCAGTGCAGCTCGCGGAGGATAGGTGTAACGTGGGCGTACCTAGGTGCACCCACAATCGCTCGCGCGGCTGCATTCTGGACTAGCTGAAGTCTTCGAACACTCTTCAGGGGCAGCCCCATGTAGAGCGCATTACAGTAATCCAGTCTTGAGGTGACGAGGGCGTGAGTGACTATCTGAAGGGCCTCCCGGTCCATATAGGGTCGCAATTGATGCACCAGGCGAAGGCCCCTCTGGTCACAGCCGACAGATGATGTTCTAGTGGCAGCTGCGGATCCAGGAGGACTCCCAAATTGCGAGCCCTCTCTGTGGGGCGTATAATTTCACCCCTCAGGCTAAGAGATGGAATAGCTGGACCATCCTTGGGAGGGAGCATCAATAGCCACTCAGTCTTGTCGGGATTGAGTGCAAGCTTGTTCGTTCCCATCCAGACCCTCCAAATAATGGAGAAAAACATTTCATTTTTATCTTATAGTCACTATTCTTCAAAGTAGCTTGGTGCCACATTGTTGATATCAGTTGAGATGTTATCTCTTTCATGAAAATATGGACAAAATTACTGCATTGGAGAACATTTTTTGCCAAAAAAAAATGCAGATTGTAGCTAGTGGTTTTGGAGAAATGTAATCTAAAATACAAATTCACAAAAATGAAGAGACCTAAACAAAATCAAGCAGAATTCCTGCCACTAAGTTGGCAGAACAAACCCAATAGTAAGAATTGGTTTACTGCTTGTATGAAATAAGCCTTGAGTTAAATACATTAAAAAGCAGTTAGAGGGTAGTTATTGTCAAGATATGATTAAACTACAACTCATGGCATCCTTCACCATTGGACATGGATATCAATTATGGAAAAGAGTTTATGATAGGTATAAGCTAATGCCAATTAATGTAAAATTTATTTGCTCTTTTATTTGTATATTTATTTAATGCATTCATTAATACATTTGTAATACAAAATGTATTTAATAAACCCCGTGTACAATAAAAAAATAGCAATGAAAGCAATCCCATTGAATGTATTTATTAATACATTCAAACCAGTGACAAAATCTGGAATCACAATTGAGAAAATCATTGCACTACTTTATAAAATTTCAGAAAGGAAAAGAAAGGAAAGGAAGATTACAAATGGGAGGTAGAATTCTTTACATGTTCATTAATTCTACTTTTCCACTGCACCTCCAAAAGTGTGTACCTCAAAATTCACTTTTCAGTGAACAGCACAAGAGCTTATAGTGTTATGCAAGTATTTGAAACTTCCTTTCACTATTGTACCAAAAGATTGGGAAATGTGCCATCACAATTTTTAACAAACTTGGCATTATCTCAGGATTTCACTTCAAGTTTGCCAAAAGTTGCAGCAAAATTGAATTACTGGGGGAAATTTTCTCCCACATCTAAATCTGAATGATTTAATAAATCATTTTCTGTGTTGCCTCTTGTTTACCTCGTGTGCAATACATTTGAAGAAGGAAAGCTAAGAGGAAAATATTTGTACTTTGTTGCTACAGAGAATTAATACTGATGTGTTAAAAGCTTTTTTTTTTTTTTAGTACTGGCTCCAACTATTTCTTCTATTATTTTCCATCAACATCATCTTTCCAGTTATCTTAACCTCCAATTCACACCAAACACAAACGTTGCACAGGATTGATATATCATTTTAGTCATTACTGTTTGTGTTAGCTTAGGTCCCATTAGTCATTTTTCAACTATAACTATTTTAATCAGCAGGATTTTGATGGCTCCTCCTCCACTGCAGTCATAAGTAAAGATGATCTCTCTCATGTTAAAACACTACATAATTCTAGTGAAATCTTATCATGAAGAAAGAGAAAGAAGCAAAGAATTATACAGTTCTGTAATAACCATCAAAACCTGTACAATAAAAAATAGCAATCAAAGTAATCCCATTGAATTGATTGAATTTAATGGATTTTTAATGTAGAGGATGGTATATATTGATCTGCACCTAAGCTACAGATATGAGTCCAATGAATTGAGAATTATAATATGCCAATGAGCACAATCCTCTCGCTTGCTATTGCCCACACAAACACACAAATATGGTCAATTCAACATAGTTATTTATTTGTTTCTTTGTTTGTTTTATTTGTAAAATTTATTGGCTGTCCATCTTACCACAGGGTAACTCTTAATTTTACAATCTTAAAATTAAATACTAGTAATCAGTAACTTAAGCAAAGTGTGTAGGGTCATAGGCCTTAGTTCAAACTATAGCAACATATTCTTTATTATCAACAAGCAATGAATACAAAATCCCATACTAGTGAGACAATTCCCTAACTATTCTGCTTTTAAGTAGTCAGCTAATGTTTTTAGGGTAGCTATACATTAAGGAATCCTAGTTTCATTATCTTATAAGGAAGAGAAAAAATGGTGGATTTGGTTTATGAAGAATGAATTATTTCTATCACGCAGCTAAAGAACTGAAAGCAATAATAGGCAAATCTATCTGGGCTTAGCCACGAACGCAAAATCTACTGCCAAACAGATTGGGTCAACCTACTTTGAAATCTTTAATCTTTAAAACCCAGGCATGGTGAAAATAAACCACATTACTTACATACATAACTCTTTCATTAGTGGTGGACTTCTTTTTTAAGGACATTTAAGAATCTGTGCAAACTGTCATCTGGGCTTTATAAATTGATGGGAAATTAGAACAAGGGAATATGCAGTCAACAACAACAACCAACCAACCAAAGTAAAGTTGACAGTTTGCCAATATTTGATAACAACCTTAGGAGAAAACATCTGAGAATATTTGATAACAAAGCTGCAATAAAAAAGCCCGAAATAAATTCTGCATTATCACGGAAATGCAGTACAGTAACTCTGTTTCCTATATTGAAAATGGATTCCCTGAATCTGTTAAAAATAACAACATCTGTAAAAGAGGCAAATATTCAAAGTCAGATACCCTGAGTACTAAAGATAAATTATCAGCCAGAGGCTTAGGCCCTGGATGAGCTTTTTATAGACCAAACAGCTGTCCCCAGAATTCACTGGAATATTAAAATCTTTGAACACCATTTTTATCAGCCATCTCTCTTCTTGCTAGATTACAACATGGCAAAAACAAGAAGGGGGTGTTTACTGCTGAATCCTTGCCAAGTCTTCATTCCCATAGGATTTCGTCTTTAAGTCAGTTTAGTGAATATATTTCAGTATAAAGAGAAGTGTTGACAGATTTTTTTTCCACTTAGAAAACAAAATAACATGGAAATTACTCCAGCTGTTTTATAACAAACATGGTCACTTGTTGAAAGGTATAACAATGGGGGAGTTTATACTGGATTTAGCTAGCTAACCATTTTCACCAACACAGGCAATGGATTGTATCAACCCTTCAAGATAGGACTTGTTAGGAAACAGTTTACACAATATTGTCAGGATTATTAAATTAGAACTCAATCTTGAAAGCTTGGCTGTGCCTTCCCCATCCTCCCTCTTATATACCAGGGTATTCAGATAAGACAATCTGAGCTTCTTTCTAGTACATTCTCTGTTTAAATCATGCTTCTGTTTTGTAACCATTCCTCCAAATTTCTCCAAGGTCACCTCCATGGCCCGATTTCTACAAGTAGGAATGTGAAAGAGATCGATTAAAATCTAGAAAGACTTTTAATGAAAAGAAGGACTAGGGGTGACATGATAGCAGTCTTCCAATATCTCAGGGGTTGCCACAAAGAAGAGGGAGTCAAGTTATTCTCCAAAGCACCTGAAGGCAGGACAAGAAGCAATGGGTAGAAACTAATCAAGGAGAGAACTAAGGAAAAATTCCCTGACTGAGAACAATTAATCAGTGGAACAGCTTGCCTCCAGAAGTTGTGAATGCTTCAACACTGGAGATTTTCAAGAAGAGATTGGACAACCATATGTCTGAAGTGGCATAGGGTTTCCTGCCTCAGCAGGGGTCGGACTAGAAGAGCTCCAAGGTCCCTTCCAATTTTGTTATTCTGTTTTTCTGACTTTGCTTCCCTAGGCATTACTTAATAAATTTGCTGGGAAAGGTTGGTTCATCCCATAGTCCTACCAGTAAAGTATGAAATGGAAAATGAAGCTTGGACATCATTGAACAGGGTGTCACCAAGCAACTTTTTAAACTTTCTCCAGCGCAATGTATTTAACATAGGTTAAATTTAACTGCCCTGATTTCTTATGATCTTAGCCAACGAGCATGCTTATTCAGAGATTGTGGAAACCAAATATATCTGGTAGCCATAAGATTAGTAAAGGTTATTACAACTTGTACTCATTTTACTTTGTGAAGTCAGGAAGCATTGACTTTTTAATGCCTAATTACTGCTTTGAAGTTGACACCTGATCACCAACTGATCCCTTGGGCCAGATCCAACTGTTTGAAGAGTATAATTTTTCAGAGGTCAGAATGCCTGCATATTGGCTCATTACAATAGGGATAAAGGGCTTCAGTTCCTGGAAGACAAAATATCTGGCAAGGTGTCATTGTATTAAAGAAGTCAGGCCATCTGTTGGCCCACCAACAGGGAAAATGAAGATATTGTGTTTCCTCAAAGCAGATTCTGCCAACTCATAGAAATCCCATTAGGATACGCCCCAAATGTCAATTATTTTACATTGTGTTTTTAAAATTCACATTTATCTGCCTTTTCTGACCAAGGATTTTCTGCACTCTGAAGGACAGAATTAGTTCATCACTCCCCCTTTCTGATTTTAAGGGCCAGATTACACAATCCACAGAGATCAAATTGTAAAACTTTCTCAGGATCATTTCACTCCTAAACTGCAGATTGTGGGGCAATTAATATCCTAAAATGTTCCCACTAGGAAAAGCCAAAGTATCTCTGCATGTAGAAAAACAACACTTATTTCTGTCTTTGATGATCTATTGGTTTTAGTTATTCTTTTTGAGTAATCCATCAAGACAGCATTTGTTATTGAGTGAAACTACTTTCTGTTGTGCATTTGTCTTTGTGGAACCATCTGTATTGGAGCCTTCCCTCCATCTGTTTAGTGAAAAGTTAAATTTTATTTTGTAGGTTTCTGCTAGAAATAAGAACACTGATGTCTATGGAGATTCTCAGTCATCCAGGTCATGACTGTCTCAAATGTGCTTTTTCGAAAGGCACCTGAACTTTTTTTCCTTTGTTTTTTCTTGAAAAAGGACAAGGGTGGAGGAGATTCCTGTCAGAACTAAACCTCCCATCTCCCCCACCACCCTACCAGAACCAAAGAAGCTTCTTTGGTGAGAAGTGAAATGTCTTTGAGGAAAACCAAAGAAAGTCCAGTTGCCTTTTGAAAAACCACCTTTGAGACAAGAACATTGATCTAACTATTGAAAGTGGGGGTGTCAAGTCCTTTTGAACATATCAGAGGCATAACAAAAATTATCCCCTAGGACAAAATTATTCACTGATTCACAAATGGTTACTGTGATAAACATTATTAGTCATAAAGGACCCATTTTTAAGAAAATAACCAATTGAGTTTCCTCCCAACAACTTTCTGTACCCCATTGTTCCAAAATTCCTCACCTCTCCAACTTTAACTTCCTTTCTTACAGGGTAATGCTAGTCAAATAGCATATACCCATCCATGGTTTTTATTTTATTTTGTAAGTCTGGCCCATATGACATCTAACCATTTTTTTTTTCAAAAAGACAACAACATTAGAGGTTTGTGGTTCATTTTGTGATATGCCTGTTTCTCCATTTATTTATTTATATGTAGGTATGTATGTATGTATGTATGTATCAATTTTAAAAAGTGCAGCAGAACAACAGACTCAACTGAATATTCTTGATAACTTTGCAACATTTTTTCGAAAGTAGGATTGTTTTGATGCAGGGATTTGGCAGGGTTATCTGATGTTCAGAAGTTCTTTTGTTATTGAACAATAAGATAATTAAAGTTTCTGGATATGAACATCAGAATCCAATCAGGAATGCTAGTTTACATGCATTACATTTTTAAAAATCCTAGACTCACCTGCAGGCATCATCAACATCAACACAGGTAATGTTTAAAAAAACTTTTGAGTTTTTGAAAATAAAAAATGATATTTCAGTTAAAGACCATTTAACCTTTACATTTCCATAGACTCAATATTCTGTCTAAATGGCAGGTTTAGACCTATTTGCAAAATCTATCTAGCTATCAGAGTATACAGTGCTGAAAAAAATGACAAATTAATATTGGCATATTTTATTTATTTAGTTTGTTTGTCAAACATGTACAAGATAACAGGTATAAGCATAAATGTAAGTATGAACACAGTAAATTGGTATGAAAAAATGGAGATACTAGGACAGGGATGTTAGGCACACTGGTGCGCTTATGCATGGCCCTTAAAGACCTCTTAGGAATGGGGTGAGGTCAACAGTAGACAGTCTAAGATTAAAGTTATGGGGTTTGGGGAAGAAACCACAGAGTCAGGTAGTGCATTCTAGGCATTGACAACTCTGTTGCTGAAGTCGTATTTTCTGCAATTGTGTTTGGAGCGGTTTACATTGAGTTTGTATCTATTGTTTGCTCATGGATTATTGTGGTTGAAGCTGAAGTAGTCATTGACAGGTAGAACGTTCTAGCAGATAATTTTGTGAACTACACTTAGGTCAGACCATAGATGGCATAGCTTTAGGTTTTCCAAGCCCAAATTTTTAAGCCTGGTGACATAGGGTATTCTGTTGTGAGTAGAGCAATGGAGTACTCTTCTCATGAAATACCTCTGAACTCTCTCAATTGTATTAATATCCAATATACAGTGCTGATTCCAGGCAGACGAGCTGTATTCGAGAATTGGTCGATCAAAGGTTTTGTATGTCCTAGTTTGCAGTACAATATTACCGGAGAAGAAGCTTCACAAGATTAGGTTAACAACTCTTAATGCCTTTTTTGGCACTGGTGTGGTTTTGGAAGTGAGCTGTGGGGTTTAGATCGTTTGAGACGTGTACTCCAAGGTCCTTGACAGAGTGAGGGTCGTCTACAAGGTTGTGTCCACTCAGCTTGTATTTTGTGTTCTGATTTTTTGCCAATGTGTAAGACAGAGCATTTGTTGGTTGAGATTTGGAGTTGTGTGTGTGTGTGTGTGTGTGTGTGTGTGTTAGATATATAGATAGAGATAGAGATAGAGATAGAGATAGAGATAGAGATAGAGATAGAGATAGAGATAGAGAGATAGAGATAGAGATAGAGAGATAGAGAGATAGAGAGATAGAGATAGAGATAGAGATAGAGATAGAGAGAGATAGAGATAGAGATAGAGATAGAGATAGAGATAGATATAAATATAGATATTATATAAAATGTGTGTGTGTGTGTGTGTTTTATTTGTGCTGATAAATAAATAAAGGGAGATTAGTATAGATCTATTTCAAGCTATTTAGCTCTCATCAGCTAGCCATACCCTTACTGGGATTCGAACCTGTGCTGTATTGCATCTTAGGCAAATGCCTTAGCCATTAAGCCACAGGTCTCCTCCTTATCAGCTGATATATATATATACACACAAACACACACACACACACACAGAGAGAGAGAGAGAGAGAGAGAGAGAGAGAGAGAGAGAGAGAGAGAGAGAGAGAAGAGGGGGGAGAAAGAGACAGACAGACAGATCCTAGTTTGGTTTAATTCAATGACTAATAATATTAAGTAATAGTTGTTAAAGGAAACACTAGAGTTATGTAAATATACAATTCTGAGATTCAATCTGAAAATGAAGTTGATTCAAAAAGTTAAATCAAATATTTTTACATTGAGACAATTTGAATGAGAGTCTATGTGTATAGAAATATCTGTTCCCAAAATGATTTGGAAATATAAATCTATTCAATTGGAATGTCCAAATGAAATTGAGTTAATGTTCTGAATTGGTTTAAATCGGATACATATCTTTGGTCTGATTATTTACACAGGACTTCTGACTAAGAGATTATAATCTAAATTTATAGTTTGGAATAAGAGAAACCATCTGGCAAAATAATAATAATTCATCAGGAAACAGCCAAGACAGAAACAGAAGAATTGTACAAAGTGTAACCAGTGTAGTAACTAAACAGATTGTTAAAAAGGAAAATATTGATTGGATGAACCTTCTCAAATATAACCCCGTTATAATACTTAAACATCATCTGAAATAAGCATATTCTATCTTTCCCTGATATTTGAAACTTCCAGGTTACAATAATTATTGTTTCTTCTTGATGGTGGTGATAATGGCTACTGGAACAAACCCCAATGATATCAAATGTTGCTTCTAGATGAGATGAGCGTCATATAAATCTAATAAGTAAAATGACACATATGTGTGCTGACTTCATAATTACCATAATTCTGCACATGCATATATGACACAGGTATACAAGTCATGGCATTGATGTGACAGTATTATGACACATATGTCACTACTGATATATACTTACCATATTTTTCAGAGTATAAGATGCTCCAAAGTATAAGACACACCTCGCTTTTGGGGAGGAAAACAAGGGGGGGGGGGGAATTTGCCTCTGCTGCCCAGCAATGTACCTCCTTGCAGCAAACAGCACAGACGATATACATTGTTTGTGGTGTTACATTTCAGACTATACTTGTACAGATGTTGTAAAAATTGGTGTGGCTTTCTGGGAGTATATGTTATTCTCTGCTGCTTAAAAGAAGATACAATAGCACTGGGTCTCTTCAGAGCAAGCATTTATTTTAAAAAGTTTCTTCATTTTGTTAAGTCGTCTAGAACAATAATAAAGCAGCCTTTAAAAAATAAGTCTAATAATTTTGAATATTTATAGTTATTGACTTACCTCCTTGCAGCAAACAGCCTCTTTCAGTTTAGCTTGATTAGTGCAAGAAAAAAAAAATCTGCCTCCCAGCAATTTGCCTCCTTGCGGCAAATGGCAAGTTTCACTTTCAATTTCAGTTTCAGCAAGGGGCTCCCAATGATCAACTGTTTCAGAGTGCAGAGATTGCCATAGCCTATTGCCGCCTCTGCAAGCCACATTTTCCCATTTGCTGCAAGGAGATAAATTGCTGGGAGGCAGAGGCCAAAGGGTGGGGGCCGGTGGGTGGACAGGACTACATTCAATATATAAGACACACCCCAATTTTCACCCTTTTAGGTGGGGAAGGTGCACCTTATATTCTGAAAAATACGGTAATATACTTATTATATGTTAATGTACTTAGACATAAGACATACTGTTTATTTACCCATGTAGTATTACTGTTATCCTTCTCATCTTTTCTACTACTATTACTGGTATCACTGTTATGATTACTATTACTTTGTTGTTTTGTATGTATACTGCACCAGAGACAAAATCCTTGTGTGTTTAAGCACACCTGGCCAAATAAAGTATCCTATTCTTTTTGATAGAATAACAGACTTGGAAGGGACCTTGGAGGTCTTCTAGTCCAACCCCCTGCTTAGGCAGGAAACCCTACACCACTTCAGACAAATGGGCATCCAACATCTTCTTAAAAACGTCCATTCTATTCTATGATACTTGTGTTTGCCTCCCTGAAGACATTCAAGGATGGTGGGAGTTTTAGTCCATAGCATATAAAAGATGCTACTTTGGAGAATGCTGCAAAAACCTTGTTTTATAAGATGCAAATCATCCAAAGTGCTCTCTCTCTCTTTTTCAAAGATGTAATCAAAATGTTTGATACACCTGTCAGCTTTGTCTTTGCTTACATGAAGGTAGAATGGCACTGTTATTAAGGGACGGGATGGCAGCTTGCTAATTTTGCATTAAGAAAAAGCTGAAATCATTTTTTCTGATCAAAGTTACTTTACCTCTAGCTATCTTCCCTACCCACCCACCCACCCACTCATCCACCCCTGCTAAAGAATCTGAAAGACTGCCTTGGCTCTGTGCCATTTTGCTTTCCACATTATAATTACTTCAACAAGAGAGTGCCTTCCTCTTCTTTCAGTGTTGGAGTTAGAAGCTGCCCTTGAGCACTCATCGCAAAGCCTCAGGCAGAAACTAAGATAATATAACAGTATTTTAAAAGGGGGGTTGCAGGTGGGGGGAATAAATCACCATGGAGAAGATCATACTTAACTTAGGTGAAGATCCAAGTTTTGCTCTTACCATTCAGGCTAAAAAATTTCAAGATTGCATAGCTAATAAACATCTAATTTCTTGGTGTTGACCTTGATGAGTTCATGTGCTGCTTAAATATAAAACTATTTTCTATTGCATGGCCACCAACTTTTGGGACACCAGAGACCAGTTCCCTGGAGAGAGGTTCTTCTGCAGATGCAGGGAGGTGTGATTTTGCATCACAGAGATGGGGCTTCCCTGGTTTCTGGCATGCCATGGCCCAGTGCCATGGTTCTATTGCATTTATAGTTTCTAATACTGCATATTAGATACAATAAAAACAAATGGGTCCTATTGTCCCTATTTATTTTTATTCATTTCTTTTTTTCATGTCCATGTTTATATTTATACCTGCTATTTTGTACATGTTTGACAAACTTATATATGTTGCATTTTAGCACAAATGCAACACAAAAGTAACAAAGGCAACATTAAAAAATGGCTTTCTGCCTGGATGGCTCCTAGGGTGAGCCGAAAGACAGAAAAGGGAAGCAGTATGCTCCCTCCCATATTTGCCTATGTACTGTATACAGTACTGTATACTATACTGTACTGCATACAGTATGCCATATGCTCCCTCCCATATTTGGGCATACCAGGGGTTGTGACATAATATATATCTATATCTATATCTATATCTATATCTATATCTATATCTATATCTATATCTATATCTATATCTATATCTATATCTATATCTATATCTATATCTATATCTATCTAATCTATCTATATCTATATATCTATCTTTATCTCTATCTCTATCTCTATCTATCTCTATCTCTATCTCTCTATCTCTCTTTACACACACACACACACACACACTTGTCACATATGCCACTGAGTACACAATTTTATGTAAGCCTCTAATTGTAGGAGATGAGCAAGCAGAGCCCGAGGGAGGGGTCTAATGCATCGTACGTCATGAGTTCTTGCACACCCACAAGAGATCTATGTCCAGCCCACCTTTAATGTCTTTATTCCCACTTATTCCTTTTGACCGCTACTAGGTCAGACTTTTATAGAGAATTTAAGATTGCACAAAACCTTTAAGCTCATTTCAACTGCTTGAATCTCCTGAGGCACTTGACAAGAATATGCTTTGAAATTAGTCCTCATGCATAAATCATGCTTTGTGACCAATTGCTGGATTAATGCAATATACCTAACTTGGTTACTGAATTAACACATTTTTCTCCCTTTACAAACATTACATCATGAATTAGCTAAAGACTTTGGGCTCACACACCATACTAAGCTACAAAATAAAATAAAAAGTCGACAAGATTAAAACTTAGCCCACACGCAGACTTTGACCAGTTTAAGCATATCATTAAACCATGAATGGTCATGGTGAACCATCCCTGTTGTGATTTTAATATTTTACAACAGTATTTTTCTGTTCTAGCGTTCTTTTAATAGAATTGTTAAAGAGATTGCCTGCAGCTTTTTGCATCAATCTGGGTAAGAAACCTGGGACAGATACATAACAAAATAAATAAGTTGTGGGATTTGAAAAAAATAAAATAAAAACTTACTGTGATGCAAAATGTAACATCCAGTTGATGACTCTAAGATAGCCGGGGATCAGTTCTCCAAACTATCTTCATTGATTTCCCATCTGTTTCTATTAACAATGATAATTTTACTCTTTAAATCCCTAATTCAGCCACCTGAGCTTTTCCAGACGTGGCTGAATAGCAACTCCCTAAATTCCACTGTCACTTAGCATGTTCTTGAAATATTACCTCTTGGCCTGTTTAGTACAGGAAAGCAATCCAGCATTTTAAGACCTAGATGAAATTAAATCACCATTTTTTCTGTTTATTTTGGCAAGCTACCAGCAACCAATTTCCATGAGTTTCATAGAAAGAAACTGATGAAAAAGTCCGGTTTGTACAGCGTAGAATGGAAAGAGGAAAATGGGTTTGAGTAACTGCAGATGTTCCTTAGAGTCTTTTAAAAAGGGGGATTGCAATTAGGAATCATTATTAATTTCCATTAGCAGCTCTCTAAAGTATCCTATATGCTGATTTAAACTTGAAGCAAAGAGGCTTTGGGAATGTCATTGTACAATGCTGAATTTTACCATTAATGTTGAAACTGAATAATCAATTAACCTGCATGGTGGGGGGGGGAGAGTCCCTTTTAAAAGCTGCTTTACAGAAGGCCTCTTAACTTTGTATTTAGTTTAATTATTCTAAGTGTTAACTACCCTTCTTGAAGAAACCATTTTAAGTAGATATCTCAGTTTCTGAATCCTGAAGATGCTTTCCACCTTTAACAACTTCAGGCCATCTGATCTATCTAAAACCTGGTCATTTTGTTTTCCCCCTCTCCCTTTTTATTTGCTTTAAACTAATAAAAAGTCTAATAATTCAGCTACTGATTTCAATATCTGTCCTGTGTATTTGAGATACGAAGAGCCATTAAAGCTGAGTGTTGAGCAAAGTCATTACCACGCTAGATCTCTTCTGCTGTGCTCTGCAAGTATATTGCTCTCCTTGTAATATAATACTGTTTGATAAATGTTATTCCAAATCCATGACCTAGGACACATCTAGTCTGATTGATCCAAAAGGCCATTTTAACATCTTTTCCTCCAGTCTAGGAGGCATTTCTGAAATATTAGCTTCCTCTGAATAGCTTCAGTAACAAAATGCTGGTTGTTACCAAACCTTTATTGCAGGACAAGTTAAGATGTGGGGATTAGTGGCCATGCCTCTCCTCACACCAGTGTCTCAACATCAAGCAATCTTAGCCAGGTTGATTGATAGTGCCACGCTGCTTCAGGTTCTCTCTTCCACCAACAACCCAATGGATCACCCACAAAGCCTGATCTTCCATCACTGTCATCCCCATTTCACAGATGAGATATTGCAGATGATTCATGCAATTGGGCAGGATCTCAGAAGCACAGGCTGCCTGTGATGGGTAGGAAGAAAATAAGCAGGTCTTGTAGCATGTACGTGATCTAAAATTACCTCCAGCCAATTCAGCTTCTTTCGAACTCATATTCATGTTTCCCTTCCAGGTCTCTTGACTGTTCTGCTGATAGATGGGTTGATTCATTGCACAGGGAGAGCAGCCCACAGGGTGGACTTTAAATGGAAATAATCCTCTGAAATAAAGGTGGTCTCTACCACACAATATCATGTTGGTTTGCTATAAATGATTCCCATAGATCCAACTAGCTCTTTTTAGTATTGTTGCCTAAGACTTCTATAGGATGCTTTGACTATAAGAGCCGAGGTGGCATGGTGGTTAGAGTGCAGTACTGCAGGCTACTTCAGCTGACTCCTAGCTGCAGCAAATCTCACCAGCTCAAGGCGAGCCTTCCATCCTTCCAAGGTGGATAAAACAAGGACTCAGATTCTGGGGGGAAAGATGTTGATTCTGTAAACCACTTAGAGAGGTCTGTAAAAGCACTATGAAGCAATATATAAGTCTAACTGCTATTGTTATTGCTATCTGAAGTAGAATGATGCTTGCTTTGTAATATCAGTACTTGTACAATGAGCACGATTCAGGCATGAGAGGCTCTATAGCCAAAATTTGCAATGAGGATGGTTTCTATTTCATTTGGATTAAGTTTAATTATGTGCAACAAAGGCATAATGATTATGTGCACCTTGTTCCCTGATCCCAGGTAATCTCATTAAATAAGGTTAATGTGCGTTTTGCTTCTTTGCAAGGGCCACCATATGAAAAATTGATCCTGCCTCTAAACAAATAAAAAGAATAAAACAGACTAAAATTCAGACCGAATTAAGTCTTTCAGAATTCTATGGATTTCAGTATTTCAACCTCTCCTGGCAAAATAAACAGGGACTTAAAACATTTAGCTGGACTTTTTTTTACATTATGTTCTGAAATAGTTTTTCAATTCCAATAGAAGAGAATATCTGTAGCTCCATGGAGTCCTTGGTGGTCTCTGAGCTTGGTTATTTTCTGGCAGATGTTTCATTGCCCAACTAAATAACATCATCACTGTACACTCCACAACTACATAAGTCACAGTGCACACTGATGATGTTACATGGTCAGGTAATGAAATGTTTGCAACCAAACAACCAAACACAGAGAGCACCAAGGACTCCAGATATGCTTTCTTGCCCAGAGATTACCTCAGTTACGATGATTCATAATTAAAAACTTTGGGGAAAAGATATTCACTTTCTTTGATTTCTTACCCCTTGATCCTCTGAAGTTGCTTTTTTATAAATCCATTAAAATTCTTTTTTTGCTTTGTTTGCATTTCAGGTTCTTTCTTTCCTGACAGCAAGCCCTCGGAAACCATTTTTAAAATTGCCTTTTGGCTTGGGTATCTAAACAGTTGCATCAACCCCATCATTTACCCTTGTTCGAGTCAAGAGTTTAAAAAAGCATTCCAAAATGTCCTAAGAGCCCGGTGTCTCCACAGGAGGTATTCCTCCAACAAATATTCCCTGAACTTCACCCACAATCACCCAAGCAGCCATGTTCCTGAAGCTGACAAAGATATTGTCCGGATACCTGTCGGCACTGGAGAACACTTCTATAAGATTTCCAAATCGGATGGCGTGTGTGAATGGAAACTTTTTTCAGCCATGCAAAGCATGTCAACCAAGAGCAATGCTCTGAAAGAGAGCCCCAGCTGCTCTACGGCCAAAGTGAAGAGCAAAGGCCTCCTGAGAGAGTGCTGCTGTGCAAACACCTCAGGAGAAAACCCAAAGGACCAGCAAATACCCACCATTAAAATACATACTGTCTCCATCAGTGAAAATGGAGAAGATGTTTAAAGACCTTCCATTATTTTGATGGGAGTTCTGAAGTTTTACAGTGTGTTTTCATAGTTTTCTGCACTGGCGAGTCGATCACAAAAGGTTTCAATGGGTCACAACAGGAAGGCAAATAAAGCCTAGATCAGGTCAAACTCTGTAGAGATGGAAACCATGGGAAGACTTCCATCCATGCTGTTCCATTGGATTCTGTGAGGAGTAGTACGGGGGTCCCTGTGGGGCTGGACGCCTTCAAATTATTCAGATTTGATTTCTTGTTCTTTTAAAGGTTTTTATTGTATCCTGTTGTTTTAATTCAAGTTATCTAGCCTTTCTTTTTTTAATGATCAGTGGCGTAAAAACATCCTTGAAATATATCCTACAACAGAGAACCATTAATATATGTTCCAGCTTTCATTGCAAATGCTTTTCTTGAGTGGTCAGCTCTTTTTTTTTATTACTCTGCATTGTGAAGATAAATTTGACAAGGCTGCAGTGCAAGCTAATAGACAAATTTGAGAGAGAGGGATATGACAGGAAGGTTCTTAACTTAACCCTCACCTTTTTATTAATGGAATGATTGTGGTTCTGTGACATTGTGAGTATCATAAAGGCTCAATTGATGCAATGGGAGCTTATATCTAAGCCGTGACTCCAGTTTTTACTTTTTAAAGTTTGAATATAGCTGTCTTTCCCCAATAGGCTTAGCTATGCTGCTGAGTTGTATTGAGTTAATGCCGATTTAATTTATGCCTTCCCAACAAGAATGCTGAGAACTATAATGCATTTTGAGTGTTCAAAATTGTCTTTTTCTACCTTAGACCTTAGGGTAGCTTTGGCAAAAGAGGATTAGTATTAAATTTGTTAATATTTGTAGTATAGCTAGGGCACAGAGCTTTCTTTCAATTGACTTTAGCTACCATAAATTAAATTGCTTTGCTTGAGATTACCAAACCATAAATCAATCCTCTACAAATTGGATGAAATCATTCATCTGTCAGTTATTTATTTTCTATGAGATATTTTCCTCATGAGTATACTATTAAAAAAAGGAATGCAATGCTTTCTTGTTAATCCAGAATATTTGAATTTGGTTTATAGTTCGAAACCAACCAGGAAATCATGGCAATGCAAAATTTTGAATGTTTTCAAATTTATGAATGGACCCCAGTACAATAAAAACCTCATTGTCTTCTATTAGTTTCAGCATTGGAAAATTATCCTCGTTCATAAAGAGTTGCATAGAATATTCCTCAACACTCAGATTAATGAGAAATCCTCAACTCTTGGCAGGCTCATGTATTTATATTTCACACATTGCCTCCTGGAAAATCAAGTGATGACTGAAAAGGTAATGGGGCCATTAGAAATTAAAACAGAGTGGATTGGATCTAGGCAAATTTA
Organism: Thamnophis elegans; assembly: GCF_009769535.1. Taxonomy (NCBI): domain Eukaryota; kingdom Metazoa; phylum Chordata; class Lepidosauria; order Squamata; family Natricidae; genus Thamnophis; species Thamnophis elegans. Next base: position 30,249,496 of record NC_045553.1, on the reverse strand, counting down.
GTAACAGACTACAGTCAGTACTACGTCTTGGCTTCAACTTAAGGTGTTGCTTAAACCCAGCCATAGTTTAGGGAAATGTATGAGCCAAGGGGCAATTTATTTTAATAATTACTTACTTACAGTGGTGGGTTCCGGATCCTGTTGCAACCGGTTTGTTGCAACAGGGCCTGGCATCCACCACATGTACGCTCGCAATGCACGTGCGTCCTTACCTCTTGCGACGCCTCTGCGAGCCTCCGCAACGCTCCAGCTGCTTGGCGAAGCGCCAAAGAGCTCAAATGCAGGTAAGGAGGACAGGCGGGCAGGTGGGCCCTCTGGAGCACCATATCAGAACAGTACCTGGTGCTCCCGGCAGGCACCGGTACACCCATACTGGGGCGTACCTCCTGCAACCCACCACTAACTTGGGAGCCACAGGTTTTGATAGGAAGAAACCAAAACTAACACGGCAATACCAGCAGTCTAAAACAATAATATATAGATCAGAATAACAGAGTTGAAAAGGACCTTGGAGGTCTTCTAGTCCAACCCCCTACTCAAGCAGGAGACCCAGTACCATTCCAGATATGTGGCTGTCCAGTCTCTTAAAAGATGGAGCATCCACAACTTCTAAAGGCAAGCATTTCTACTAGTTACAGTAATTGTTCCCTTTGTTAGGATATTTATCCTTAGTTCTAGATTGGTTCTCTCCTTGATTAGGATATTTCTGGATTCTTAGAACGTTAGGACCGTATAACAAGTGACACAGGGTTGGGAAATGCAATCTAAATTAATTTGAATCCAGCCAAACTATTTTTAATAAAATTACTCACACTGCCAGGACTAGTCAAGAAAAAATAAAACATGGAAGGATTGTCCCATGTGTGTTATCTATGTACATGCAAGCCTGAGGCTATTGTGCCCTATTATTTGGGATTGCGAAATCTTTTTTTTTTCCTGGTGACATCAATTTATTATCAATTAATGTTAATCCAAGATCCAAGGAAGTCAAAGAATGTTCTCATTTCTCAGCAATTTTCTATTGCTATAGTGTCAAAGGATTACATGGAATGAATTACCCAAAATAATCACAAGTTTAATAGGAATTAGCCTGCTGTCCTTTCTGCTATAGCCTCATCCTCCAGTTCTACTCTAGGTTATAAGCCAACTCTCAAGAGGAGATGAAATGGTACAATTTTTAAAAAGGAGACATCTTGTATCAAATAGAAAGGAAGTTCATGTTCTTAATTGTTTCTCAGGAAATAGCTATTGTAAAGATTTCCCAGGACCAAACTGGAATTGACTGAGTAGTAAGATTCACATGGGAAGTTTGCCCATGTTACATTCCTCTTTTATTTTATTTTTTTTCATTTAATTTTCCTGCACAATTCTTCTGATGCAAACCAAGCACAAAATACTTAGAAAGGGGATTTAAAAACTGCTTAAAACTTAGAATTTCCATTTTATTTTTATTTTTTTTCCACTCAGGTCATTACAGAATCACCTGGTGCTACTATTTTCATGCTGGGAAGATTTAGTATAGAATCTTCTTAATCAACTTTCTTGCTTGCCCGCAGTGCTAATTTGCTAGCAGGTGGGGTGAGAATGCTTCTAGACTTTATAAGATGGAAGAGCAAAATGTTGACTGTAGATATGGCTGCAGCCTAGGCACCTGACCTCTGTTTGCAAACATTTAAAGGAGTCACTGTGGATTTTGCTCCGCTAATCACTGCTGACTATAGGGGTTGGTGCACATTTTCATTTTAAGGACATTGAGCCAGTGCTGTCGAAAGACAATTCTGTGATTATGTGGCCAGCATGATGTCATGGAGCATTGTGGTACCTGTTTATGTACTTGCATGCTTTGGAACTGCTATGTTGGCAGGCTCTGAGGTGGAGGATAGGAACTCACCTCGTCATGTAGCACCCGGGTCTCAAACCTAGGCTGCCAGCTGTCCAGCAGACAAGCCCAGCATCTTAACAGAGAATCTAAAATGCTGATTTCTGTCCAGAATCTAAATTGGGAACCAGAGTCTACCATTCTTGTTTTTAAAATGTCCTGTGACTGTGTATGTAACAGTGCATTGGAAATAGAAATGGATCTCTACTCAAAATGCTGCAATACGGGCTAAACAATTGTATTGTCTTTTTCCAGGCTGGCATTTTCATGATGAAAACTACTATATTGTGGGCACAGTAAAAAAAACACTTGTGAGAAACTTCAGTGTGTGGCTAAGAACTATTTATTTTGGTGGAGTCATGATGTAATGATAAAGTACATTTTTTTGTGGAGAAATTCCTTGTTTTAAGCCTCATATGTAAGATTGGAGAGAAAACTAGGACTGGTGGAGCTAATGCTATGTTAGATGGGCCAGTGATTTGGTGCAGTACATACTTATTTCATGCACCATCATTTGAAGATGGAATATATATTACTGTACTTAATAGATACCTTGTAATGATTCTTTACCATTAGTCATTCTGATAGGATTCAATGGGATCCGAAGATCAAATAACCAGACAATGAGAAGATATATTTTGTTACCACATCAACGTGGGGAAAAGTCTAGATAATGATGGTCTAATGTGTTTTTTTCAATATCTCTGTATAGCTGTCTAGTGGTCATCCAGATTTTTGCAATATAGATATTGTAGACCTAACATATGCGATTCCCTTGGCTCATATCAGATTAAATCAGGGGTGAAAATCCTGTATCTCCAAATCAGGGGTGGGTTTCTCACCCCGTTCCAACCGGTTCGGTTGGAATGGGGCCGGCGTCGTCCTCGTGCACGCGCGCGGTGCACGCATGCGTACTAGCGTCTGCGCGATGCTCCAGCTGCTCCTGAAGGATCGCGCAGGCGCTGTATGCGTCCTGCGCATGCGTAGAAGCGCAGAACTCGTCAAAACCGGGTAAGGACCGCGGGCGGGCGGGCGCGCTCTTCGCCGTTCCCGGAAGTTACTTACTTCCGGGTTTGCCGACCAACCGGTTCGCAGGGACCGCCGTGAACCGGTTGAAACCCACCCCTGCTCCAAATGTTACTAGATGACCATTCTTTGTGATCACTGATGAAGACTACTGTTAGCTGCAGTGTAGCTCCACTATATATCGAAGTACATTACCAAATCAAAGGAAATTTTAAAAAATCTCAAAACTTTGAAAAGAAGAAAATAGTTCAATTAGGAAGACCTTTTCTGACAGCATAGCTGTAGTGAACAGAGAGGCAGCGTACTAGCTTAGTGCATGCCTGAAACTTTGCATGAAAAGGGGGTTAAAATTCCACCTTTGGTACCTCCAGATTGGTCTGGAAACTTTTCTATCAGAAATGCTGAAGAGCTACTACCTGCCAGGGTAGTCCAGTGGTCGACCAAATATGGATCCATTTCCTATGCCTTTCCCATGTATAAATCAGCTTCTTTATTTTTATACCATGGAATCTCTTGCAGCCCTGCGGCTTTATTTAGCATCTCTACAATATTTTTAGTGTTCAGAAACACTATCATGCTGATCTTGTTTGACCTTACCCAAACTGTTTTTCATTAGGGACTGAAAGGCAGAGAGATTCAAGGTCAGCTCCTCATATGGAATATCCATTTCCAACAGTCTAAGGTTCATATGATTAAATATTGAAATTAAATTAAACAAACCTGCAAGAATAACGCCATTGGGATGAGGGTGGGGTGGAAGATCAAAATTGCCACTTGCCACTAGAACTCGCTTCTTCTAAAGATGGATTTGATTTCTAAAAATCAAAAATAAAGTACGAATTAGTTTATTTTCAAGGAACGCCCAGGACAATGCAGAGCTGGGAATTTTAACAATGCATTCTGAGATTAAAGCGGTCACTTGTGTCTCCAATATAGGAAGTCCTTGACTTACAACCATTTGTTTAATGATTGTTCAAAGTTACAACAGCACTGAAAAAAAAATGGTCCTCGCATTTAAGAACTGTTACAGCATCCCCATAGTCACATGATCAGAATTCTGGTGCTTGGTAATTGGCAATTGATATTTATGATGCTTGCAACATCTTGGGGTCACACAGGGTCACTGTTCACATAGTCACGAGTCAATGGGGGATGCCTGATTTGCTTAACGACTATCCAATGCACTTAACAACTGCAGTGATTAACTTAACAATCACAGCAGAAAAGGCCATCAAATAGGGTGCAACTCACTTAATAACTGTCTCGTTTAACAATAAAAATTCTGACTATTTATTCAGTAATCAGATTCACATAGCTGCCCATCTCACCAAAAACAACTCCTTTTTCCACTGATCATGTGAGTATTGAGAAGAAAACTGGAAACAAAGCCAGTGTGGGGCACATTGAATCTCAGCATATTAACCTGTTTGAACAAGCCATGAAAGTAATATGTATTCATGCAATCCACGTGAACGATACACCTGCAAAATTGCATTATCCACACAGTTTGGTGCGGAAAATCTAAAAAAGGTGCCAAGATTGCGGATCAGAAAAACAAGCTCCTAATATTGTTTGTAAAAGCTGTTTCTAGGTGATTAAAACCTAGGTTCCTAAATAAATTATTTAATATCATTGTAGCAAAATAAGGCAAAAAAAGAATCTCAAACTGAAGCACAGAGACTCTGGATTAAAAATAAATAAATCTAAGTAGCAGAGAGTCATTCTGGATGAAAAGATAACATATAATTTGGAGCTTCCGTATGTGCTGGCTTCCTTTGTCTTTCTGGAAGAGGCAGCCCCAGGAGTAGAGATTGCAGCTCTTTTGTCACAGCCAAGACATTGCAGATAAATCCAAGAGCTCGTAGCAATCAGCCTTGCTACTCTGTTCAGGAGACAAGCATTAGGTAAAAACCCTACATTGGATACCTACATCTTCACTTAAGGGCGCTCTAACCCTGAGACTCTCCAGCTGCAGCTCAGCTGTAATGTGAGATGAGAAAAATTATAAAATAGATCAGACATAATCTTATTACAATACAGAAATCCTCAAGTTCAATTCCTGGTGACTACATGTGGATGTGTTTCTTAGCAGGACTATGGAAAAGTTTTGCTGTCGCCTTCTACCAGTGTATTTTCCCCTCTCAATCTAGCCTACAGTGCCCAGATTCCTTAATAGTCTCTTATTCAGATTTTACCAGATCTGCTCCTGATGCCACCACTCATAGGACTTCACTCTATTCACTGAATTGAATTAATCTGACTCAATTGTAATTAGATTTTCATTTACAATTAGGTTTCAATTCAAAAGCCACAGTGGTTAGAATGCAGTACTACAGGCTACTTCTGCAGACTGCCAGCTGCCTGCCGTTTGGCAGTTCGATTCTCACTGGCTCAAGGTTGACTTAGCCTTCCATCCTTCCAAGGTGGGTAAAATGAGGATCCAGGATCCATATTGGGGGTAATATGCTGACTCTGTAAACACCTTAGAGAGGGCTATAAAGCACTGTGAAGCTGTATATAAGTCTAACTGCTGTTGCAATTGTTATTGCTACATTAAATGAAATCAAATTACTTTTTTTAGTCTAACGGTAAAGGTTTCTCCTGTCCAACTCTTGTCCAACTCTTGGAGGCAATGTCATCTCCATTTTCTAGCTGAGGGAGCCAGTTGTCTGAAGATACTTCCTTGATGACCAGCATGACATAGGGCAAGGTGCACGGAATGCTGTTATCTTCTCACTGAAGTGGTACCTATTTATCTACTTGCATTTACATGTTTACGAACTGCTAGGTTGGCAGGAGATGAGAAAGTAGAGGGAGTTCACCCCATTCTGTGATACTTAGATCTTGAACTGTCAACATTCTGGTTGACAAGCCCAGAATCTTGACTGTTACATAAATGTACCTTCCTTTCTCCTTCCTTACCCCTCCGGCCACCCCTCTGCCACTTTTTTGTCATCCTGCATTACCCAATTTTTATATTGTAACTTTAAAAAACCATGCTTAAGTTGAATTTTTGCAAGAAGCATAGGATAAATGCTGGCAACTCAGAAGAGATAATGCTAAAACTGATGCCTAATGACCTCAGCAGTTGATTGATTGCTACATTGACTTTGGATAGCAATAACTATTCCACCATGTTCCCAGAAAAAATTGGCTGCAGGCAAGCTGTTAAGTTAGCTCTCTGTAAAGAGATAGGTATACGATGATAAATCAATATCAAAGCTTGCTTTGCATACAGAGGTCCTTAGGTTTCCAGATTTAGGTGGGTGGTGTCTTCTACTCTCTCAGAATTTTAGAGCGGCTATCAAGCAGAATAAGGAAAAGGATGAGAACATTCCTTTGGGAGGCAACCCTCCCCTACAACTAGTTAAGCAAACCACATATAGACATCTGCTTCTCAAGCTACTTTGGTAGATGAGTATGTGCCTGCAAGTTAATGTCAACTCTTAGCCATAACGTATATCGATTTTCTCCAGGAGGATCTGTCCTCAAGCTAGTCCAGCAAGAGGCATCTAATGGCAAGCTTTGGCAATCAACCATTTGCATTCATACCTGCAAAACGTGCTCCTTGTTTCAATCCCCCAGGAGTGGGGAACAGCCTGTAAATGGCTCTGTGCCTCGGCTTTGTGCAGCAAACAAAGCATGCTAATCAAATTGATAGGCATCTGCATCAATGTTTACACAGAGCTATTTCAGGGATTTTGTGAGGGTAAGAAAAAAAAAATGCTGGGTTGTCTATAAAATGAAAGAGCCTCCTCTCATCCTGTTCTTTAAAGTTACTATCTGATTGAAGAATAAGAAACAGATCCATAAGTTTTCAATTTACCAGAAGTAAAATGGGGAAGGGGGAATTACTTACAATAAGAAGAGATCCCAGAAAGAAGCAATGCCAAATCCCTTGCACTATACTGCCAAGAGATCTTCATTGATGACTTAAGTTCAAGGCAAGGAAAGCTTTATTTTCATGATAAACAGGAACCATCGAGCAGATGATGATGATTAAAAGGCTAAAATGGGAGAAAAGAGGCATACCTTCCTGGATAATCCAGTAAAAAGGAGAAACTTTACAAATTTCAGATCAAACATGGAATAATAGAGTTGGAAGGGGCCTTAGAGATCTTCTAGTCCCATGATGGCAAAGCTATGAGATGCGTGCCGGAAGTGGCACACAAAGCCATCTCTCTTGGCATGGGACCCATCGCCCTTTGCTCTCCTGGGTTCCGGCATGCCAGCCAGCTGGTCTTCATGGGCGTATGAGCACCAGCCCCCTGGTCTTCTGGTTTCTGATGTGCATGCATGCCCAAAGACCAGCTGGTCGGTGCGTATGTGCATGCCGGAAATCATAAGATTATCTTCCCGGTGTGCGCATGCACATCGGGCGGCTGCTCTTCTAGTTTGCAGCATGAGCATGCACGCTGGCCAGCTGGTCTTCATGCATGCATGTGCACCAGAAACCAGAAGACAGTGCACATGGATGTACCAGAAGAGCAGTCGTCCGATGTGTGCATGCGCAGTGCTCTTTCGGTTTCCAGCACATGTATGTGTATGCTCCTGTTTCAGCCCTCAGCACCAAAAACGTTTGCCAACACTGTTCTACTCCAACCACCTCCTTGACCAGGAGACCCTATACTATTTCAGCTAAATGATTGTCTTTTTGAAAGCCTCCAGCGATGGAGCACCCACAACTTCTGAAGGCAACTGCTCTTCCATTGGTTGATTGCTCTCACTGTTCCATTGTTTCTCATCTTGCCTTTGACCCTGTCTTTGGAAAGAACCCCTCAAATGTTGGAACACGGCTATCATGTCATCCCCTATTCACTAGAATAGCCATACCCAATTCCTGCAACCAATCTTCACATGTCATAGCTTCCTAATCATTGTTCTTGCTCTTCTCTGCACTCTTTCCAGAGTCTCAACATTATTTTTAATATATTGTGGTGACCAGAACTGGATGCGGTATTCCAAGAGTGGTCTTACTAAGGTTTTGTAAAACCTTAGAAAGATGATCATGATCAGTTCCATGATCTTATGGTTCATTCCTTTCAAGAAACATGTCAATTAATGTGCTAAAATCTGCCTCCAATTTCTCAGCTATTTTTTTCAGGGTGCCTGAGAACTAATTTTGACTTTTGAAATCTGGGAGCTTTTCAATTGACTTCATTGTTAGAAATGGAATAATGGTTTCTTACTCTAAAACTTTCTCTACCTCTTGCCTATCCATACTTTTCAAGCCTGGAAAAACTTTCTAAGAGGAATTCTCCAGTGAAGTTTTCTTTTGGACTTAATGGAAAACACAAGAAGTCAGAACGGTTGTACAATGAAACGGGCCACATAAATAAGTACAAGAATGCCACATTCTCAGAATTTGTTTCCAATGCATTGTTCTCACTGTACCCCTAATTTCTTTTCTTCCTCCGAAATGGATGCATTTATACTTGAACATGTTTTTTTAAGGAAATATGAGATGACATACATCCCCCTAAGAAGTTATGTTAAGAATCTATATCTGTAACTTTTGAATTGGAGCCAAAAGAAACAAAGTTCATCTCCATTTCCTGCCCAAATATTTTCATAAGCACCAACAAGAAGTTCTTAGAGAAGGACAACATGGCTTCCCTTTGTGATTTCTGATAACCTTTCATGACTCAGTCAGCAGTTTTAGCAAATAAACAGAAGAATAATCTTGCCCATTGGAACTCTCCAAACACCAAGTTTTGAGAGTTGAGTATCTTTAGGATAAACACTCCATAAATTCAACTTAACAATCTATCCTTCAGGAAGGTCATCTCTAATTTCAGAGCACTGCTTATAAATTTTTGCAGTTTTTCTTTTCAGGAGTACGGTTTCAAGATAGTCTTTGAGAAGCCTTGAACATTGCCTTGAGTCCTTACAGATAATACCAGAGGTAGTATTCAGCTGGTTCGGATTGGTTCACCCGAAACACCCACCCGGGCTCCAGAACATCCTATGTAGCCTCATTTTTGATGCTACATGTGCATCAGTGATGGGATTCAGCCAGTTCTCAACTATTCGGGAGAACCAGTTGTTAACTTTCTAAGCAGCTCGGAGAACCGGTTGTTGGAAGAAATCTTATTTTGTTTTTTTCCACTTTACAGAGCTAATCCTGTAAGGAAGGCAGGAAGGAAACATTCTGGTGTTGTTTCTAGTCTCATCTTTATTGCCCTGATTACAGAAACTGCCTCTCCGATTAACCCTTATTACATTGTCACAGCTAAGGCAAAGCGCCCATCAATGTGAGTGATGTTGAGTTGGCCACACCCACCCAGTCACATGACCACTGAGCCACGCCTACCCAGCTGGTTATTAGGGCAGAGAACCGGTTGTCAAATTATTTGAATCCCACCACTGATGTGCATGCCACATGTTCAAGCAAAGTGCATTTGCTGAAGGCTGCACACATGCACGGAAAGTGCACGTGCACACGCTCACATTTGCAAGCCAGTGGTAAACTTATCTGAATCCCACCGCTGGATAATACCACATCATTATAACTTGCAATGTGATCAAATTCATCAATTATGAAATAGGGAACAGTAATCTCCACTGTATTCGGTTTAATTTCAGTTGAAGAGTCAATCAACACTAGATTCATCCTTATCCTGTCCTGTCCTAATTTGCTTTCTTGCAACTTCTGTACTCTGGTTTCTGCCATGGACTCCAAAGCCCATACGGTCCTTGGGTTGAAAAGCAGTTCTTCATTCTGCCTTAAAAAAGGAACTTCAGTCATGTAAGCCACATCCTATTCTTATCCATTATCACCTGTATTTTTCCATTGGTCCACTAAATGCACTAAGCCTTGTGGTTAGATGGATCCCTACCTTGGTATTTCCCTCTTCTCTTCCCATGGAATACAAATACCTCCTCTTACTTTTTGTAAGCTATGATTTGATCAAATCCTCCAAAAATAGCTGATGCACACAGACCAAGACCAAAAATGGGAATCTGTGTGTTATTTCCAACCTACCATGGCTGAAGCACAATTTCCTGTAATGATTGAAAGTGCAAATTGACTTTTTCTCTCAAGCCAGGGAGAAAAGGAATTAAAAATAATGGTTTAGGAGCAGACTCATTCCAAGGTGCTTAAACTGTCAAACTACAATATTATACCATACCTGAAACAGCCTACCTCACAAGTAATAAAGGCCCAGAGATATTTCCTAGCGTTATCAATAAACACTAAAACTCCAAGATAGATGAAGCACAACAGGAAAATTAGTAATTTCTAACTGCCCTTTAAAAAAAAAAAGATCTAAAACTAAAAAGACAAATCAATTCATTGGTGGCTCATGCTAATTTTTATCTTTGTTCCAAAGTCATTCCATGCTATTTTTGCAGGCTGATTAAAAATCTGTTTTCATGAAAGTCTATTTCAACATATATTATTAAATCTACTATTTCCAACAATATATATGTGTGTGTGTGTGTGTGTGTGTGTGTGTGTGTGTGTATATATATATGTATATGTATATGTATATGTATATGTATATGTATATGTATATGTATATGTATATGTATATGTATATGTATATGTATATGTATATGTATATGTATATGTATATGTATATGTATATGTATATGTATATGTATATGTATATGTATTGATTTGAATATATATAGATTTCAGAATGGAAGTAGTGATCTTCCTCCCATATTTGGGCATACCGGGGGTTGTAAAAATCATATATATATATACTTAAAGTCACAACCCCTGGTATGCCCAAGTATGGGAGGAAGGTCTCACTTCCACTCTCTGTCATTAGGCTCGTCACAAGAGACCATCCAGACAGAAAACCAATATTTTTTACTGTTGCCTTTTTGTTACATTTGCTATATTTATGCTGATAAATAAATAAAGGGAGACTAGTATAGATCTATTTCAAGTTATTTAGCTCTCATCAGCTAGCCATACCCAAGTTTGGGAATCGAACCTGTGCTCTATTGCCTCCCAGGCAGGGAGTTAACCATTTGAGATACAGAGAACGACTCCTTATCAGCCAGCCAGGGTGGGAGGTATATACTTAAAGTCACAACCCCTGGTATGCCCAAGTATGGGAGGAAGGTCACACTTCCACTCTCTGTCATTAGGCTCGTCACAAGAGACCATCCAGACAGAAACCCAATATTTTTTACTGTTGCCTTTTTGTTACATTTGCTATATTTATGCTGATAAATAAATAAAGGGAGACTAGTATCATCCAGTAATCTGGCCACATGGGAAAGAACAACTGGACATCTTCCTTACACACCTCAACAGCCTACACCCCAAGATACAGTTCACCATGGAAACAGAAGCAAACAACCAACTCCCCTTCCTGGACGTCTTAGTCTACAGGAAATCTAACGGCTCCCTAGGACACACCATCTACCAGAAGAAAACACACACCAACCGCTATCTGCACGCACTCTCACACCACCACCCAGCCCAGATCAATTCCGTAGCCAAGACACTCATCTCCAGAACAAAACGCCTAGCTGATGAACAACACCTAAAAACCGAACTACACACTCTCACCAACGTACTGACATCCAATGGATTCCAAAGAAATAAGATCACCAACCTAATCCAAAAAGAAACCCCCACTAAAGTCCAGGACAGAGAACAAGAAAATGGAAAAGCCCTCCTCCCATACATAAAAGGCACCACAGACAAAATCAGCAAAATCCTCCGCAAACACAACATCAAGACAGCATTCTGCACAGACCGGAAAATATCCACCATCCTAAGAAACCCTAAAGACAAAATTGAATTAGAAAATCAAGGAGTATATGAAATCCCATGCACTACTTGCCCCGCCACATACATCGGACAGACCAACAGAAGAATAAGTGCACGCATTGAAGAACACAAAAATGCAATCAAAAAAGAAGAACCAACTTCTTCCCTGGTCCAACACCTCAAAGCCACAGGACATAAAATTGACTTCAATAAGACCAGAACCATCGCCAAGGCCGAACACTTCAACAACCGTATAATCAGGGAAGCAATCGAAATAGAAAAACACCCACATAGCATGAACAGGCGAGACGACACCTCCCGCCTGCCAGCCCTTTGGAAACCCGCCCTCATTAACAAACGAATCCCAAACATGAAGAATGAGACCAGGCCCACACTCACAATAGCCACACAGAATACTACCAAAAAACATCCACAAAGAAAACAACCAAAAACACAAACTGATGAGGAGGCACGACCCAGAACCAGAAGCCAGACTGCTAAAGCACAATCAGCCTCTTCAAAACCCCTCCCACCCTCACAGGAAACACAACCCCCCAAACAATCAGAACAGAACACCCCTCCACCAAATAAGGACACACTTCCACCTAATCAAGACACACCCAAGCCCCCATTCAATCAGTTTTCATCCCCTACTGGCAGTTAAAACTTAATCCCCTACTGGCAGTTAAAATTTAATCCCCTACCAGCAGTTATAAGGAACAAACAGCCAGCCAAGATCCCACACTACTCCTGGAAACACCAAACCTGAAGTAGTCAGCAGCAGCCTGAAGATGACGAATGTGACTTCGTCGAAACGTCGCCAAGACATCTCCAATTCTACGCGGGAGAAAACCCGAACAACTAGAGACCTACATATATATATATATATATATATATATATATATATATATATATATATATATATATATATATATATATATATATATGAATGATTTTTTTCTCAAAATGTGTGATTGAAATGCATTTAGATAGTGATGGGGAAATGAGAACTGTGTGGCTCCATTGCTTCATTTGCATGTTTTGTTTGCATCATCCAGTACTGGGAGAGGCTTCCCCATGAAGTGGTCAAAGCTTCAAATAAGGGAAAGTACCTTTTCACGTCATTTCTTTGCATCAATGAGATGCATCTCATTCAGATTTCAGATTCAAAGAATCTTGTTGAAGCAATCAAAACCACCTACAATTGCGCGAATGGATGAATGAATTTGCTAGATTGGTGGGTGGATTTATATGTGTGCATTATCAACCATAGACACAGCCTTCCCCCCTCTAGCCGAAACACATTAAATAAATAGAACATGTCCATCAGCGCAAACATTTTAAGTAATTTATCAGCAAAAGAACACAAAGGCAAAGTCCTAGACATTGGCTGAATATTTTTGCATGCATCGGGATGACGACACCCAGAGATTTCCAAATATAATTAATTCACCATGATTTAATTACATTTATAATCACCTGCAAAGCTGCATTGCAAGTTGTTTGTGTTGGAAGAGAAGAGTGAGCTATTGCTGGAGAATAGACAGTGCTATAAAACGTCTCAGGTGCACAAAGATATGGGCAAAACTAGTCTGCCACTTGCTGTCCCCTTTTTGTGCCTGGGACTCTGCAGTAAAATCAATGACTAATGCCACTTCCAATTTGACATAGACAGGAAGATGTCTACAGGGAACATTCCCTTCTTTCTTTCTCCAATCTCTGTATTGGAATCTAAAACCAGGTAAGGGGGTTGACATTTTCTTTTCCCAGATTCTTATAGGCTGCTGCCTTATCTTGAGTTGCGTTGTTGCTCCATTAAACTCCACTGGATGTAAATGGAAGTGAAAACGAGACACAATCATTTTACAAGCTGATGAGGGTATTCAGCACTCAGTTGGTATTTATAGTTCTGAATATTTTTAAAAGCATCTCTCCTTCCCTCTCACTCTCCCTTCCTCCCTCTCTCCCTCTTTTCCCTTCTCCTTCACTCTCCCTCCCCCTTTTCTCTCCTTACCTCTTCCCCTCTCTCCCTTCTCCTCCTTTCTCCCTCCCATCCAGTGGTGGGATTCAATTTTTTTTACTACCAGTTCTGTGGGTGTGGCTTGGTGGGCATGGCATGGCTTGGTAGGTGTGGCTTGGTGTGTGTGGCAGGGGAAGGATACTGCAAAATCCCCATTTCTTCCTGATCAGCTGGGACTCGGGAGGCAGAGAATAGATGGGGGTGGGGCCAGTCAGAGGTGGTATTTACCGGTTCTCCAAACTACTCAAAATTTCCACTACCAGTTCTCCAGAACTACTCAGAACCTGCTGAATAACATCACTGTTCCCATCTCTCCCTCCCCCACTCACTCTCCCCCTACTCTCCTTCTTTCTCTCCCACCCTTTCCCCCCTCCTTCCCTCCCTCCTCAAGAAGAAAGTCAAGTTCCTATTAATGCAATATAGAACAATCTAGTGTGGAACTGTTAAACCAACAGACAAAATAAAAGGTTTCACCATGTGTCAAAATGGCAGAGGAAAATACTGGCTTCCAACTAATACTTGATCTGGAAAGAAGCAAGTGTCCTTTGGTAATGGGTTGTCTCCCCCCCCCCCCACAGTGTTCTTAAATACATCTAACAAGAATATTCATGTTTTTATCTGTTAAATACTGCAGCAAGTGAAACTCCAGGTTTTCTGACTGCAAATACAAAGAGATTTGCTCATTTGGCTCAGAGTTTTCCATCACAGTGGCATCTTGAGCTGAATGTCAAAATGTTCTGCTATTGATCCAGTGGTAGATTTAGACACAGCTATTAATTTTTGCCAAGGAGCCATCTGTGTTATGTTCACAAATCCAACCAGCAAGTTGTTGCTTTTCTGGGACTAACTCGGTTGATTCCAAGCAATCACCAACTGCTGAGCATGTCTCTGGTTTTCATCCCAAGTCAATAAACCTATGGCCCTGGATATGCTGCATTTTGTTAAAAAATGAACACAAGCAGACATCCATTCTTTCTATGTCTTGCCAAAACATGTGATTTTCTTGCTCTGTAAATTAGCGTGCAAACTCTTCAGCGTATAAACAGTCCATAGTTTAGAAGAAAAGTATTTCCTCAGAATAAGCACTGTTACTCGAATATGAGAGAGTTAGAATACAAAATTGAATATGAGATATCTCTATGGGAAGCAGTGAGGTTCCCATGGAAATAGAAAAAAACTGGTTCAAGGATGAATATAAGTCTCTATTTGTTGCCAAATATGTATAAGGGCCAAGGAAAACGCGTTGAACTAGACAAGGGTCTTTACGTAGCACACTGCTCAGCAAAGCAAAAAAACACTGATTTGTACATTCTTGTTTTTCATTTCAAGAATGATAGGGCTGGAAGGGACCTTGGAGGTCTTCTAGTCCAATCCTCTGCTCAAGCAGGAGACACTGTACCCTCTGGACCAATGGCTCTCCAATCTCAACTTGAAAACCTCCAGGGTTTGAGCACCCACAACTTCCAGTGACAAGCCGTTCCACTGATTAATTGTTCTCATTGTCAGGAAATTTCTTAGTTCTAGATTGGATCTCTTTAATGGTCTTCCAATTCCAATATTCAATTATCATCCAAGGAAGGTTTAAACATCTGAAGGGAATAAAGAAAAAAAATTATATAGGAAATATTGTGGTGAGAAGGTAGAAAAAACATTTTCTTCACAATAATTCCTGCACTTTATATTTCTGAAGAAATAATTTGGTGGTATGGGAATCCTAGGAAATTTCTATAACAAATCAACATAAAAATCTTGTTTGTGCAATTCCCGTTTCAATCAGCTGCATCTAAAGAAATAATGTCTGAGAGTACAAAATGCTAGTATTACTCCAGGTTCGTTACTATTTTAATAATTTGCTGTATCTGAAATGTCTTGAACTAAATCAGGTTGGTACACACTTAAAACAAAAGATTTTCCATATGGAACACCAATGACCTGATTAATAAACCACAACAGAAAATGTGTATTTGGAAAATTATTTAATGTGTCCATAATTGTTTTGGTGGTTTCTTGGATATTGTTGCTGGCTGTACTTCTGTATTATGCACTTTATTTTTATCTCTATTTTGACATCTGATATGTTGGATCCTGTGTGAATAAACCATGGGAATTTCAAAGAAATCTAAATGTAAGTAAAATGGTATAAAGTTGTCCATTTTGAGTCAGAACGACTGTCTCCTTTTTTGTGTGTGTGTGTATAATGGAACATAATTTTTATTAAGAATGTTTATTAGGATTATAGAAAAAGACAAATATTTTAATTGTTCACAATTTCCAAAAAATCTTCAAATATTTAGAAAGAATCTACCTATTGTTTTAAAAAGAGGACATTAACTACAAGAAAGGAAGAGTAAATTCAAAGGAAAAGTTGTACAATCTTTAGATTAACAGAGTACTGCATCCAGTTTTGGTCACCACACTATAAAAAAGATGTTGAGACTCTAGAAAGAGTGCAGAGAAGAGCAACCAGGATGATTAGGGAACTGGAGAGTAAAACATGAAGAATGGTTACAGGAACTGGGCATGGCTGGTCTGGTGAAGAGAAGGACCAGGGGAGACATGATAGCAGCCTTCCAATATTTGAGGGGCTGCCACAAAGAGGAGGGAATCAAGCTATTTTCCAAAGTACCCGAAGGCCGGACAAGGAATAATGGATGGAAACTGAAACAAGAAGGAACTTTCTGACAGTGAGAACAATCAACCAATGGAACAGAAGTTGCCTTCGGAAGTTGTGGGAGCTTCATCACTGGAAGCTTTCAAGAAGATATTGGACTGCCATTTGTCAGAAATGGTGTAAGGTCTCCTGCTTGAGTGGGGGGTTGGACTAGATGACCTACAAGGTCCCAACTCTGTTAATCTGTTATACTTTATTTGCTCTTAATGAAGCTTTCTTGCTGTTGATTACATGATCTATGTTATTTATTCTGGGGAGGAAAAAAAGATTTGGTATGTGGTGGGTGAGTTATCAGGAGAAGGTTTAAAATCTCAACAACACCCAAATGAGAGCTATACAGATATTCCAACTAACACAATCTAAGTAATTATGGGCTGTCAAAAAACCAAAAACAAAGACCCATATTAGAAGCTACGAATCTTTAACTCTACAAGTTAATTGTACTATCTAGCTGCATGAATCTGCCACTCAAGTCTTTAGCTGAAAGCAGTTCCAGATACAGAATGCCAAGTGTTAACTGAAAATAAAATAAAGCAATTAGGAAGGATTACATGTTCCATATTTAAAGAAACCCCATCTCCCCATAAGCTCAGCCATTAGTCCTGCAGTTTGTGAAGCCTCAAACTGCTGGACTAATTAAAAATAATTAAAAGTAATCTATAATTTTATATCCATACTTTTTCTTAAATCATTCTCTGAATCAAAAATTAATTCAATTTCATTTTAATAAAACAAAAATGTTAACTAATGATATGTGGCTTTTGTAATGTGATTCACACCGTCACACATGACTGATATATTTTTACCTCAGGGGCTCATAATTCTATGGTTAAGAAGGAAACCAAATTCTCCCTTTCAGAACTGAGATAACATGCACCCATGCACTATTTTTATATTTTTTCTACCTTATTTGTTTAGCAATTAATATATCATATATGACAGAAATTTATGAATCCCTGACTTAAGATAATACATACTTTTGCTTCTAAAATATTTTTTTCTGCCAAGCGTCTTTAGCATTGGGGAAAATAAAAGTTACTTAAGCAACATTAAACTCACAAACCCTGGAATAGTGGAATACTGCATCTATGCAGAACCTTCTTACTGTCATTCTCTGAAGTTCAAGTCAGTTCACAGAATCCCATGATTTTCTGACTCAAACACTCTATTCCCCTTTCCTGTCCCATTGAGATGGTCAAGTGGGGGGTGGGGAGTCAAGATGGCAGCCCCAACAATATGATTGAGAGCCAGCACACAAAAACTAACAAGTTTCATTCATATCATTGTGGTCACCAACTTGATTTTTTTCCACCCATGCCTTGTGGATACCCATAATCATCATACCAGCAAGTGGCAGGGAAAAGGAATACAAATTAAAATACAAAAAATGGTTAGGGAAAGAGCTTAAAACAAAACCAGAGACTTTAAGACTAGGTGGTGGTAAAGAGATAAAATGAGTCCTTTAAAATTTAATATATCTATATCAGGTAGGTAGATTGGATGGATGGATGGATGGATAGATGGATGGATAGATGATAGATAGATAGATAGATATAGATATAGGTAGATAGATAGATAGATAGATAGATAGATAGATAGATAGATAGATAGATAGATGATAGACAGATAGATAGATAGATAGATAGATAGATAGATAGATAGATAGATAGATAGAGATAGATAATCAAATTTGCAGACAACACCAAGCTAGCAGGAATAGCCAATACTCCAAATGATAGACTTAAGATACAGAAGAATCTTGAGAGACTTGAACATTGGGCACTATCTAACAAAATGAAATTCAATTGTGAAAAAAGTAAGGTTCCACATTTAGGCAAGAAAAACAAAATGCACAGGTACAATATATGTGGTACCTTGCTTAATTGTGGTGACTGTGAGAGGGATTTTGGAGTCCTAGTGGACAACCATTTAAAAAGGAGCCAGCCGTGTGCAGCAGCTGTCAAAAAAGCCAACATATTTCTAGGCTGCACTAACAGAGGGATAGAATCAAGATCATATGAAGTGATAATACCACTTTATAATGTCTTGATAAGGCCACACTTGGAATACTGCATCCAGTTTTGGTCACCATGATGTAAAAAAAGATGTTGAGACTCTAGAAAGTGTGTAGACAAGAGCAACAAAGATGATTAGGGGACTCAAGGATAAAACATATGAAGAATGGTTGCAGGAACTGGGTATGTATATAGTCTGATGAAAAAAAGGACTTCAGTAAGGCATTTGATAAGGTACACAATAACCTACTACTAGATAAAGTAGAAGAATGTGGGTTGGACAGCATCACTACCAGATGGATTTGTAACTGGCTGACCAACCACATTCAACTTGTAGTCCTCAATGGAACTGCATCTACATGGAGGGAAGTATGCAGTGGTGTACCCCAAGGCTCTGTTTTAGGCCCAATACTCTTCAACATCTTCATCAAAGATTTGGATGAGGGAATATATGGGGAATTCATCAACTTTGTAGATGACACCAAGCTGGCAGGAATAGTCAACACTCCAGAAGAGAGGCTTAAGATACAGAAGGATCTTGACAAACTTTAACATTGGGTACTATCTAATAAAATGAAATTCAATGGTGAAAAGAGTAAGGGTCTACATTTAGGCAAGAAAAACAAAATGCAGAAGTTCATAGGTGGTACCTTGCTCAATAGTAGTAATTGTGAGAGGGATCTTGGGGTCCTAGTGGACAACCATTTAAATGTGAGCCAGCAGTGTGCAGCAGCTACAAAAAAAGCCAACACAGTTCTAGGCTACATGAACAGAGCGATAGAATCAAGATCACGTGAAGTGTTAATACCACTTTATAATGCCTTCGTAAGGCCACACTTGGAATACTGCATTCAATTTTGGTCGCCACAATATAGAAAAGATGTGGAGACTCTAGAAAGAGTGCAGAGAAACAACAAAGATGATTAGGGGACTGGAGACTAAAACATATGAGGAACAGTTGCAGGAACTGGGTACGTCTAGTTTAATGAAAAGAAGGACTAGGGGAGACGTGATAGCAGTGTTCCAATATCTCAGGGGTTGCCGCAAAGAAGAGGGAGTCAAACTATTCTCCATGGCACCTGAGGGTAGAACAAGAAGCCATGGGTGGAAACTAATCAAGGAGAGAAGCAACTTAGAACTGAGGAGAACTTTCCTGACAGTTAGAACAATTAATCAGTGGAATAGCTTGCCTCCAGAAGTTGTGAATGCCCCAACACTGGAAGTCTTTAAGAAGATGTTGGATAGCCATTTGTCTGGAATGGTATAGGGTTTCCTGCCTAGGCAGGGGGTTGGATTAGAACACCTCCAAGGTCCCTTCCAACTCTGCTATTGTATTGTATTAAGGACTAGGGGTGACATGATAGCAGTCTTCCAATATCTCAGGGGCTGCCATAAAGAAGATGGGGTTAACCTATTCTCCAAAGTACCTGAAGCCATGACAAGAAGCAATGGGTGAAAACTAACAAAGAAGAGAAGAAACTTAGAACTAAGGATAAATTTCCTGACAGTTAGAACAATTAATCAATGGAATAACTTGCCTCCAGAAGTTGTGAATGCTCCAACACTGGAGTGTTTTAAGAAGAGATTGAATAACCATTTGTCTGAACTGGTGTAGAGTTTCCTGCCTAAGCAGGGGGTTGGACTAGAAGACCTCAAAGGTTCCTTCCAACTCTGTTATTCTATTCTATTCTAAAGTTTCAACAAAAGGTGAAATATAAAAAAATGAAGAGCTTAGGAAATGAGGCTAAAACAAAATCAGGCGATTTTGAGATCTAGATGGTGGTAAAGAGATAAAATAAGTCCTTTAAAAGATATTTCTGTCCCTTCCTGAAACTCAAAATTCAGATATCTAAACTGAACAATGTGGGGTTTTTTTCCTTCCAGCTATCTGGAGAAATCTTTGGGTATAGAGACCTGTAATAACATCTACAAAGTCCACTTTTCTTGGTTCTATTTCTGGACCTTCCCGATCATGTTTCTCTGGAGTCAAAATCTGACCCTGTGGGAATTTGGCCACCCTTATTTAAAACAGTCAATTGTTGTCCTTTCTCGAGAAGAAAACGCTTCCACATTGCGTTTTCTTGCCGTTGCATTATGTACACAGAGCTGACCTTCACGACCGAAATTAACTGAATAGTATGTAGAATGAGAGACACAAATAAATCGTTGGAATGAGATTTTGCAACATTTAAATCTCTTGCCAAATCAGGGGGATTAGAGATATTTTTATACGCAGTGGGAACTGGGCTGCAATTGGCTGGTTGCATTCATTGACACAGGGGCAGCTGAGATAAGGTTTTAGAGCAATAGCTCGCTCCTTAAAAGACTTGGGTTACAATGTGTTCTCCCTAAAGAGATATAAACTCCTGTGACCCATACATGTTCTTTACTGCTTCCAGCTTTGTCAGTTTATATAAAGGTATATGGTCCTTGTTGGTAAAGGCTTGTTCCTAACACAGCAGTTCTTGTCCACTTAGAACAGTGCTGCTGAACACATTAATCAATGGAATTATATCAGACTAGCTGGATACCCATGCTTCGCGCCAAAACTATGTGATTGGGCTACGGAGGAGAAATTCAGTTCACAATCTGTTGGCTGAGTGGTGGTCGGTGATTGAAACACATACGGGAATATCGCTCCCATCGCCTTCCCATCAACGTTTAGTACTGTAAGGAGCTCCAGACTACTCCTGAGTGAAGGAGTGGAACATCTGCCAGTTTGAACTGAGGTAACGGAATGTGAGGCAACTGGCAGTTGGAACAGAGTTCTTTTCAGGTGTGTGTGTGGGGGGAGTAGAATGTCTACCTCCTTAGCATCAGAACGTGTTAATATAAGGCAACTGGCAGTTGGAATAGAGTTCTTTTCAGGTGGGGAGGAGATTAGAACTCCTTAGCAACAGAGCGTATTACTGTATAAGAAATACTGATGACCTAATGGTCATTTGGAAAAATCCTTTCTTAGCGAGCACCTAGAAGCCAAGAGGAACATACGTGCCAAATTTCAAGTTTTGGCTTTACTGTTCTGGAGATTTTGTGATGAGTGAGTGGTATTTGCCTTTTATATATATATATAGATAGATAGATGTAGGCAAACTAAGGTCAAAGATTCACCAAACCCATGACAAAGTTGCATCTGTATAAAATAGATTTCCTCATGTCACTCCACGGTGCTTTTTCAAAAGGCAACTGGATTTTGTTTTCTTGCATGAAGACTTTGCGCTTCTCATCCAAGAAGTCAAAACTGAACTGAAGAAGCTTCTTGGAGGAGAAGTAAAATGTCTTCAAGGCAAGTTCAAGTTGCCTCTTGAAAAAGCACCTTTGGGACAACCATGACCTGGATGACTGAGAATCTCCATAGACCCTTCTCTCGTGTCACTGCAACAGAAGGGAAGGGGAAAGGCTAAAAGGATTGTGTTACCTGCATTGAACTAATTTAACATTTGAATGATTGGCCTTGTAAATATATCTGTCAGAAAGGATGGGGGAAGTATTGTTCCCAACCTTATTATATGTTGTTGTTGTTGTTTTATTTTATTTTATTATTATTTTATTTTATTTTATTTTATTTATTAGACACATTTCTGAACCACACATTTCCCTGAAAGAAAGACTCTGGACAATGTACAATAAAGCATCAAAATTAAAAATAGTGTACAAAAATTAAAAACAATTAACATTTTAGAATTAAAAATATAAAGCATTATAAAAAAAATTTTTAAGGAGGCAAGAATCATAAAACTCCATTAAAAATAGTTGACAAAGGCAAAGCTGGAGGGTTCTCATGATACCAGCCAACTATAAAGAAAAGGCAAAATCCTCACTGACTACACAATAATATTTTAAAGAGAAAGCATAAATATGTTTGCTTTATACATATGTCGAAAAATAAAATCAAACAGACTTTTTAATAAAAGTTGAGGTGTTTTTTTTTTAAAAAAAAGATATAACACGGAGTCTGGAACGCAGTGGTACATCAGCTTAATGACACTGGAACAGCCAGCCAGAAATGGTCTGCTCTCCAGCGGTTTGAGCCCGGCTCTGTGAAATAGGGTGAGCTCTCGCCATTTGCTTCCCAGTTCCTGCCCACGCAGCAGTTTGAAAGCAGGCAATATTGCAGGTAGATAAATAGGTACCATTTCAGTGGGAAAAACTTAGCTGCGTTCATGTGTGCAGAAAGCAGAATCTGATGCTGGACCTGGCAGGACATGCAAGGCAACAGGAAGGGCGGGTGAGCTAAAGGTAGACCAGTGGAGGAAACTGGAAGAGCCAGCAACCCAAGCGCTACTAGGCTGCTGATCTAAGATAGTTCAACCCCTGTGGTACACCAAGAATAGACTGAACTGAATGAACTAGCCATTTAGGCTGTCAGGACTGCATCACACCTAGTGCTTTCCCTGGCATTGTATGCCATACGCCTAAATAAACAAAAGTGCAGTCTAACCTTCAACCTTAGGTAGGATGCATACCACGAATGGTAGCTCAAAATCAGGCAACCTGGAAAGTGACAGATAAGCACTGTGCTCTTTGCTAGGGTAATTCTTTAAAATGAGATAAATATATATATAATATCTTCTGAGTTTCCCTATAAAGCGAGCAACAATGGAGGGATTAGGAATTCCTCAGAGCTATCTCCATATGAGCAGACACATTGCTGAAAAGAAATGTTTTATATCCCACCTACAGGCAGAGAGAGAGAGAGGCAGAGAGAGAGACAAAGATAGACAGAACTGCAGAGGGCGGTACATCCAGAAAAGGACTTGCAAAAACCCAACAACTCATCACATTTCCACATTATATAAGAACTCATTTGATCTGCTTCAGTTTGCTGTAACAAGGCCAATCCTCTTATAGATCAGTTTCTGGACTAAATCGGTTGGCCAAGTTCAATAGACAAGCCACAAAATGAATACCTTTGATTCAGCCCAAAACATTTATTTTGCCGTTCTCTTTCTGCTGACATTTCCAGCTGATCTCTGCTTTATGATAAGTGCCAAACATTTGCCATTCTTCTTCTTGCTATCATTGAAAGTGCCTTGGGAAGCATTAATGAAACTAGTCTGCTAAATAAATTGCCTCAATTGTTTACCCTGAAGCATGAGATAAATTCCTATGAAAAGGCAAGCTGCCGATGGGGATCATTTCTCTGAGAGGAAACAATTCAAAGGAATGATTCAATGAAGTTAAGATTCAAAAGTCAGGTATCCTTGAACTGGGATCAGCAATGATACTTCTTTAGATCATGAAGGATTTCTCAGGATCAGGCAACTTCCATCCACATGCAGCCTTCTTCATACAAAGCGAAGATCGCTTGGGACTTGTCTGCTGTGAAGAATTGGGATCACATGTTAAGTTCCACTTAAGCTCATGCCTATAAGAAGAATATAGTAAACTAGTGGTCAACAGTAAATTGGTACTTAATAAGAGTCAACAGAATTCAAAAGGGGTTGACCACCTATGGGAATGTTAATGCCTCCAGGCTGATTACTGCATCCAGTTTTGGTCACCACACTATAAAAAAGATGTTGAGACTCTAGAAAGAGTGCAGAGAAGAGCAACCAGAATGATTAGGGGACTGGAGGCTAAAACATACTATGAATGGTTGCAGGAACTGGGCATGGATAGTCTAGTGAAGAGAAGGACCACAGGAGACATGATAGCAGCCTTCCAATATTTGAGGGGCTGTCACAGAGAGGAGGGGGTCAAGCTATTTTCCAAGACACCTGAATGCCATACAATGAATAATAGATGGAAACTGAACAAGGAGAGATTCAACCTGGAAATAAGGAGATATTTTCTGACAGCAATCAACCAATGGAACAGAAGTTGCCTTCAGAAGTTGTGGGAGCTTCATCACTGGAAGCTTTCAAGAAGAGACTGAACTGCCATCTGTCAGAAATTGTGTAGGGTCTCCTGCTTGGGTGCAGGGTTAGACTAGATGACCTACAAGGTCCCTTCCAACTCTGTTAATCTGTTAATGGTTCCTTTCTCAAGCTCTATCTGTCCTTCTCCTACAGGAATACAAAGAACCTCTTCAGAGAAGTCCCATGTAAGAACCAGTTCTGTGCAAATGGGGAGTCCACTGAAACAGCCCCTTGAATCCAATGTAGCAGCATTTCATTGCATGTGATTCCTGATAACTATCTGGGCATGTCCCTGAAGTTTTCTTGACAATGCTTTTGGGATAATATTTCAATATATTGAAATGTCACATTGGAAGTGCCCATTTCACTTAATGCCTGCTATTCAAAGTACTCGAAATCAGGAGCAACATGCTATATTTGCAAGAAAAGAGATGGAACTAAGTTTAGACTCCTTTTTGACAGTACATATTTAATTTTGATGCAATATAATTATGTGCATTCTGCATATATGTCCCAAAGGTTCTTTTCTCAAGAGGCAACTGGACTTTCTTGTTTTTTCTTTGAAAATATTTTGCTTCTCATCCAAGAAGCTTTTTCAGCTCCATTCCCTACCATCCAGTCAGAGCTGAAGAAGTTTCTTGGAGGAGAAGTGGAAACACCTTCAAAGAAAAAGACCAATTGCCAGTTGAAAAAAGCACTTTTGGGAGAACCATGACCTGAATGACTGAGCATCTCCATAGAGATTCTGCATGTATTTTGTGCCATTTGTTGAATTTAATAGAATATGAGGTTTGTTTGCTCTATTTTCAACTCTGTCATCAACCATTTCAAATCTCTGCAACCATCACCTCTTGCCTATGTTTTTTTTCATTTTGTAAAGATTTAAATTCTTTGAGAGTATGAAGGATCAAACAGCATTTATTTTACTTATTTTAATAGCCTTTTTAGCTATAAATTTCCCCCTGTGAAGCTGATTATGGAACAGAACAAGACAATTGAATTATCAACAAAACCAACAAGGGAGTCTTAAAATAGATAAGGAATTCAACTAAAACCTTAACTTTTATAACTATACATGTTTTTTCTGTATTTAAACACATTAAGAATGAAAACCTTCATTTTTAGATAAAGAGACTTGACTGACACCTTTCCATCAAGTTTCTTTTAGTAATATAACTCTAAACACAACGGAGCAATAATCTATGTACTAATTTATGTGGGGAAAGAGTTACTTAGGTATAAATTCAAATATATTTGCATAGATGATTCAAGTCAGTCTCCCTCTACCCAAGCCATATTAGTTTTTAATTCTGTGTGAAGTATGATATTATAGAAAAATTCATGTGTCTTGAATATGTATTCATTTAGCACTCCTAGTTAATTATCATACCAATCTGATTTCACTGAACTATTTTAAAGCTATTTATGCCTGATCAACACTCAGCAATAAAAGCAATAATCTCTAATTCCAAAACCACACTGCATAATCTTAAAATAATAAAAGATACTAAAGGAGAAAAATGCACACACAATGAATTCAGGAGAACAACAGATCTTGTATATAGTATTGATGGAGAAATTCAGGAACGTGACTTGAAAGAATATAGATTCCTTTCCATGGTTGAAGTAGTTTACAGAGCTTTTTCATTTTGCAATATCTTTTTGTTTAGGTCACCATGCTGATAGTTCCCCTTTTTGACAGCATCACAAAACAACTTTCCAGCCAGTAATTCCAAGCTAGAATAAAAGCAGAAATAGGAATCAAAGCTATGTGAAATATATGACATTATTAAGGAAGTTGTCAACAGATGCAGCCAGCAGCATCAAATACCTATTGAATCTTCTGCTGTTTTGTTCTGGGAAGTGAGAATGCTTTTGACAACAGGTTCAACAAGCAATTGCCATTCCACTTCTCCTATACAGAAGTCCTCGACTTACGACAACTGAGCCCAAAATTTATGTTGCTCAGTGAAACATTTGTTAAGTGGGTTTTGCCCATTTTAGGACCTTTCTTGCTACAGTTATTAAGTGAATCACTGCAGTTGTTAAGTTAGTAAAGCTCTTCTTTGAACTTTTTCCAAAGTCTCAACATCTTTTTAGTAGTATGGTGACTATACTACACTAGAGTTGCAGTATTCCAGGTGTGCTCTTACTTTTATAAAGTAAGAATTTAGTGTGTATGTGACAGAGAGAGAAAGGATGCTTAGCATATACAGATTGATAATATTTTTGTAACTAGGATCTTTTGTTTTATAAGGAGTTTTAATTTGCATATTTGACTCTGGGACAAGGTTTGCTATTTGGAGTGTTCATATTCTTTTGAGCAAGCTACATGGAAATGGATGGCAAGATAACAAAAACAGATCCTTTCTGCCATTCTTATTGCTAAGAGACGAGGCTTTCAAAATCAGAAATATAGATTTATGTTTCAAATTATTCAGGGATTAGAAACCTGATGTCACTTGCAATCTATGAACAAGTTGCTTACCAATGTGGAGTATGGATGGATGATTATAATTAAATATGCGGAGATAGATAGATAGATAGATAGATAGATAGATAGATAGATAGATAGATAGATAGATATAGATATAGATATAGATATAGATATAGATATAGATATAGATATAGATATAGATATAGATATAGATATAGATATAGATATAGATATATAGATATATATGTTGTATTTGTGCTGATAAATAAATAAAGGGAGACTAGTATAGATCTATTTCAAGCTATTTAGCTCTCATCAGAAGACCTCCAAGGTCCCTGCCAACTCTGTCATTCTATTTCTGTGTAGCCTAACAATAATATATATATACATACATACACACACACACACAAACACACACACACACACACACACACACATCAATGACTGGTGCTGGTGGTTGATACGGTTTGCTGCAGCTTCCTAGATATCGACCAAGTATCTTCTTAAAATGTACAATGTTCCAAGTAGCGCAGTTTTTTGCAGTTCCGCTGGTGTTATTGCAGGAAGCTGCAATTTGTTGATATATCTTGTAAAATTCTTGGACATGATGCCAAGTGCCCCGATGACAATGGGTATCACTGTTGCATGCTTCATCCATAATCTTGTAGTTTCAATGGCCAGGTCACAATATTTCATTATTTTTTCTAGTTCTTTTTCTTCGACTCTAGCATCTCCGGGAACAGCGATATCAATAAACTGTATACTTCAGCCCTCTACAACTGTGATATCCGGCATGTTGTGCTCCAAATGATGATCTGTTTGTATTCAAAAGTCCCACAAGTTCTTCACCTTCTCATTTTCAATAACTTTTTAACACGCTCTGATGCTAAGGCGCTCTACTCCCCCCTCCCCACCTGAAAAGATCTCTGTTCAAACTGCCACTTGGGCATGGCCAGTGCGTGACTCATCCGGCCTGCTGGCTGGGAGTTTGGAGAGGAGCCTGAAGCAGAGAAGGTGATAAGATAAGAGAGGTTTCTGTTGTGGCCCGGCAGGAGTGTTGGAGCTGCCACCAGACTCCGACAGCGAGAGGCCCTATGAGTCAGCCCTGGAGGATATGGATGACCCTGGACAGGGTTCCGACTCCGAGCAGGGCACAGAGGGACTGGTTGGCCACCGGGTGGTGCCTGAGCCTTGGATCAGTGGGGAGGAGACAAGAGAGAGTGATCTAGAAACAAAACAGTGAGTTGTGCCAGGATGCACGCCGTTGAAGGGCTACTCGGCGTCAAGAACAACTACATAATTACAGGAGGTAATTACACTCAGCTGGTGGTCATTAAGCTCCTCTCCAGACTATAAAAGAGACTGCTTGTGCCACACCCTTCTTGCAGAAGTCAATGCTGACTAAAGAGAAACAAACTTGGCAGGCTGGATTGCTGCCAGAGATTGTTTGAAGTGCTGCCAAGGTTTGTCGGCCTTGCTGCCAAGGTCCTTATCTGTTTGTTTATTTGGCTTTCAGCCACCGAGATTTTGAACTTGTTATTAAACAACATTCTCATTTAAGCTTGTCTCGGCTTTCGTTACTGGACGGAGGTGGGGGTCAGAACAGATTGACTTCTGCCCAAGACAAAACTCCATTCAGCTACAATGGAGCAACTCCATGCTGAGAATGCCCAGTTGGCTCAACAGATTGCTTTGCTGGCTGGTCAAGTCTCTCAGCTTCTGGGACTTGCTAACACACACACACCCAGCCATGGAGGAAGTGCCCAGTGGCTACACCAGACAGGTTTGATGGCAAACAAGCTATGTTTGCAGCGTTCCTGGGACAATGCCAGCTGTTTATCAGCTTGAGAGCGGAGGACTTTCCCAATGACCGGACGAAGGTGGGATTTATCATCAGCTTGCTCTCAGGCACAGCTGCCCGTTGGGCTACGCCGTTGTTATCTCAGCATAGCCCTCTGCTGGATGATTTCCAGGGCTTTTGTAATCATCTCCGGCTGATGATTGAGGATCCCATTAAGGAAGAAACAGCCACCAGACTACTCAGGGCACTGCAGCAGGGCAGTGGCTCCTTGCAGGATTATGTCAGCGAATTCCGGCTGCTTAGTCAGGACTCAGCTTGGAATGAGCCAGCCCTCAAGGACACTTTTCAGGACGGGCTGTCTGATGACTTGCAGGATGAGCTGGTGAGGGTGGACAGGCCACCGACGTTCGACATGTTAGTCCACTTGTGCCTCTGGATAGAAGCCCGGCTGCAGAGGCGGAGGCCTCGCCATGCGTCCCAGGAGACCACTAGTGTGCCGGTTCCTCAGGAGACTGCAGTTGCCAGGGGGAAGCCCATGGAGTTGGGTGCCACCACACCCTGAGTGGCACATATGGTGATGGACATACGGCGTGCAGGGGGGTTGTGTTTTTCTTGTGGGGCTCTTGGACACTTAGCCACAGCTTGCCTTAAGAAGAATAGGGGGGCTGCGAGGTCTGAGGCCCACCCCTCAGCTCCAGCACCACGTTTCAGGACTTGGGCGGGGCCCGATCCGAAGAAAACTGTAGGCTGGGTACAGTCTGAAACAGAGGTGGACAGGCCACCACGGCACATGGTTTTAGCAGCACACATCCTCTTATCGGGTAATTTGCAGGGAATTCCAGCCCATGCCTTGGTCGATTCCAGGGCTACCACGAACTTTATGGATGTGGCGTTTGCTACAGCATACGATGTCCCTCTGTGTCGGTGGACCCATCAATGCCAGTCGAGACTATTGATGGCCAGTTGCTTCTGTCTGGGCCTATCAAGGCCGCCATGCAACCTTTGTGTTTGATCCTCGGGGAGCACGAGGAGGCCATCCAATTTTACGTGGCTTCAGGCCTGCATTTCCCCGTGGTCTTGGGCTTGGCTTGGCTGCGGGGCGCACGACCCTCAGATCTACTGGTCACAAAATCTGGTCATGTTCCTGTCCCTGCAATGTGTTGACCACATCCAGCAGGTCTGTGCGGCCCAGGTACCCAGCTCGCCCAAGGTGGACATGCTGCCGGGTTTAGCGCACTTCACGGATGTCTTCAGCGAGCAGGAGGCGGATCAACTGCATCGGCCTTACGACTGTCCCATCGATCTGGTACCTGATGCGAAGCTCCCTATGGGTCGTCTGTACTCCATGTCTGAGCCAGAGTTGGCCACGTTATGGGACTTTCTTGACAAGAACCTTGCCCGGGGGTTTATCCGGCCTTCGTCCTCGCCCTTGTCTGCCCCGGTTTTGTTCGTGAAAAAGAAGACCGAGGATCTGAGACTTTGTTGCGATTACTGGCGCCTGAATGCCATCACGGTACATAACCGGTACCCGCTGCCCCTGATTCCGGAGTTGTTGGAGCGGCTCTGGGAGGCAACGGTATTCACGAAGTTGGACTTGCTTGGAGCCTACAACCTGATTTGAGTCTGGGTGGGGGACGAATGGAGGACGGCCTTTGGCACCTGGTACAGACATTTCGAGTACACGGTCATGCCGTTTGGGTTGACCAATGCGTCGGCGATCTTCCAACATTTTATGAACGATATCTTCTGGGACCTGTTGAATCAGTTTGTCGTCATTTACCTGGATGACATCTTGATCTACTCGACGTCCCGGAAGGATCATCAATGTCATTTGCTTCTGGTTTTGCAGCGACTTCGAGAACATTGTTTGTTCGCAAAGCTGGAGAAGTGTCAGTTTTGGCAGACTACCATCGAGTCCCTGGGGCACCGGATCTCCACTGAAGGAATTGCGATGGAGCAGGGCAAGGTGGAGGTGTTGCATAGTTGGCAACCTCCTTGATGTATGAAGGATGTGCAGAGACTTCTCGGGTTTGCCAACTACTACCAGACCTTCATCCCCAGCTTTGCTTTCTTGACCGCGCCCCTCACTCGGCTCCTGCAAAAGAAAGTGGCATTTCACTGGGGTCCCACGGAGCAGCGAGCGTTTGTGGCCCTGAAGCAGGCTTTTATGAAGGAGTCGATCTTGAAGCACCCTGATCCCCATCATCCATTTGTCATGGAGGCGGACGCGTCTGACGTCGCGGTGGGTGTGGTGTTACTGCAGGTTCACGCCCCTGATGGTACCCTTTTCCCTTGTGCTTACTACTCTCGGAAACTCAATCCTTCTGAGCGCAATTACACCATATGGGAGAAGGAGTTGTTGGCTATCAAGGTGGCGTTTGAGGCCTGGAGGCATCACCTGGAGAGGGCCAGGCATCAGGTCGAGGTCCGGACGGACCATTGGAATTTGGAGGTTTTGACCACAACGTGTAAGCTGAACCAACGCCAGATCCGGTGGTCTCTGGTTTTTGCCCAGTTCAATTTTAAGGTGACGTACATCCCTAGTGTGTTGAATCAAAGGGTGGATGCCCTGTCTAGGAAACCAGAGTATTCTGACCCTGCTGACTCGCTTCCACCCTGGACTGTTATACCCGTTGAATCCTTCGCTGCAGTTCATGAACCCGTGGACATACAGTCTCTGATACGGGATACGCAGTGGGGCGACGAGTGAGTGGAGCAACGAAAGGCAGAAGTAGGGCCAGCTTCCCCATGGACCTTTGATGAGGACCTTTTGAGGTATCGGGACCGGCTCTATGTGCCCACAGGGCCCCTCTGTGGACTGGTTCTCTCCCAGTGTCATGACACTCCAGCAGCGGGACATTTTGGCCTTTTCAAGACATTGCACCTGGTCTCCTGTATGTTCTGGTGGCCCTGCTTATGAGACGACATGCAGAAGTACTCCCCTTGGTAACCCCAGCCCTTAGTCCAATCCATTACTCCACAGGTGTCATGTGGGAGACATCATCAGGTTGGTATGCCGGACAGTTGGCCTTGGCGGGAAACTCCTCTCCCTGCCACATGCACAGTATATGGTGAGAACAACTCCTTTTCCACAGTCCTCCTGCACAGAATACTTCCCACACCCAAATACCATGCCCCCCTCCCCGTTTCAATGGCAGATGAAAAGCAAGCAGCAAAACAGAGGCTGACATATACCTTTTTTCCTTCCTATTCTTTCTACTGGGTAGGTGGAAAGTCAACTGAAATTTGGGGGTGTCTTCCCTTTAATTTTCCCATTCTCTCTCTCCCTCTCTCTCTCTCTCTCCCTCCCTCCCTCCCTCCCTCCCTCTCTCTCTGTGTTTTGTGTGTGTGTGTGTGCCTCTGTGTATATATATCTAGCCACTTTCTTGGGATTTCTTGCTGAAACCTATAATAAAGGTGATTAACTCTTGTTCTAATAGCCACAGAAGCCTAGAACCTGACAGCCATTTGACACCATGATAGAGGTTTCCTGCCTGTTGCACAGAAGGTGCTTCTTCACAATTTCTGTAGCCCTTCTTGGTATTGGCACTTTTTGCATCTTCCATTTCATTGATTGATTTGCTTATTTTAATTTCAAATACAGTGAGTAGAGGAGGTGGCCCTCTTTTGAAATCACATAGCAGTGTGACCAAAGCCATTAACAAATTGGATTAGGTGGATATCATTTCACTCAAATCATAAAGCCATGAGAGAATGTCTTTTTGTGGATTTGTCTGAAACTTGCAAGTTTCTTTTTTAAAAATGGTGGGGGGAAAAACGTCAATATGGTTATCAGGGAGAAACAATTTGCTGGGTCTCTACTGTAATACAAAAAATAAAATATATGTGCAAATAAACAAACACTAGAACAGAGGAAAAAGGTATAAATGAAATTGACACTTCTGAAAAAGATGTTAGCATGAAACAAACCAACAAATCAAGGACACAGCTTGGGTTTTTACACTTTGGAATGCACCTCTAAGGGTCTGAAATTTCCTTTCTTCCAAAAAAAATAACAAAAACAAATATAATAATATCTACTTCTGGATGTTCAAGTCAATATCCTCCTTTTCAGTCCAGCAACAATGACCATTTGACCACTTTAATTAGTCCCTCTGCTGTTATTCAAGGGAAAGGTTCTCTTCAGGTGGGATTACATTCCATAATCCCACAGAACAGAATAATACTTGGAAGGGACCTTGGAGGTCTTCTAGTCCAACGCCCTGTTCAAACAGGAAGGCCTATATCATTTCAGACAATTTTTTTTCTTAAAACACTCCAGTGTTGGAGCACCACAACTTCTGGAGGCAAGTTATTTCATTGACTTAATTGTTCTGTTAGGAAGTTTCTCCTTAGTTCTAGGTTCGGTCTCTCCTTGATTAGTTTCCACCTGTTGCTTCTTGTCCTGCCTTCAGGTGCTTTGGAGAATAGGTTGACTTGACTCCCTCTTCTTTGTGTCAGCCACTTAGATATTGGACTACTGCTATCATGTCAGCCTTGGTCCTTCTTTTCATTAAATCCCTAACCATTGGGTATCCCATCTGAAGCTGATGTTGGCATTTCAAGCTATTTAGAGGGTGCCCAGTTGCCTTTCCCTGCTATCCCTGGACGAGTACCAGAACAGAGTTATTTCTTTGCCTTGTCCTTCTATGTGCTCAGATCGTTACAAAGAACTTTATTGGGAAGAACCAAGCATTGAAGATCTTCTAAACTATCTAAAGCAGTGTTTCTCAACCTTGGCAACTTTAAGTCTTGTGGAATGCAACTCCCAGAATTCCCCAGCCAGCCCCACAATGATCTAAAGAATATATGTATGAATAGTGAGGATGCAATCAGAATAGGTTTTTTTTTTTTTTACAGCTCATTAACTTCATGGAAAGTTTATGAAAGCCCCAAATGTGCCAGCTTAAAAAGAACACAAGAAATGATAGCCACAGCACATCTACTTTAATTCAATGTGCAAAATGCAAAATGCAAAAAAAAAGACCTTTGCTAGGAACATTTTATTAGCAGTCCTATTTCATGGTTATCCTACAACTTTTGCACTTCTATTTTATGATCTGAGCGTATGCTACAGCAGGGCTCCCCAACTCCCAGGCTGCAGGCCATAACTGGGCCCAGGCCTGTTTCCAGTCAGGCAACACGAGCGATGGGGAAGTGCACACACATGCAAAGCCCCACTTGCACGAGCGGCGGGCACGCGCCTGCAAGCCAGCACCACTCGTGCAAGTGGAGGGCACTTGAGCAGAGGGCCCTTGTGCTCGCACACGAAGCTCTCTGTGCAAATGGAGCTTCACACACAAGCACAAGCAGCCCTCCCTCTGCCCAACCACAAAGCTCCATTCCCTTGGCTGGAGTGGGGGGTGGCTGCCACTTGCACCAATTGAGCTGTACACATGCACATGCCACTCGCATGCCCGCCGCCAGGACAGGTCCCCAACGTGAAAAGGTTGGAGCCCACTGTGGTGCAGCATATTTACCTGACCTGCAACTCAAAATTTCATGCAGCTAAAAGAAGCATAAGGGTTCAGTGTCTGTTCTTTCATGCATTGCAGTGCCTTCAGACATTATTGATGGAATGTTTAGCTATAAATTGGTTGGAAACATTTTGTTACAGATGCCCTAGGGAGCATTAATTGGGTCCCAGAAACTGCATAAGCATCACATTCTAAAAAGAATGGAAATTTGCTGTAATATGAAGGCATAGTTTGCATATGAACCATTTTGTATTTTGCTTATACCGTTGTTATTCAACATTTAGCCCAAGAGAAATACAAAATCCACCAAGCTTCTTATTCTTCTGTTTCACCGCAGGCATTTCCTCTGCATTATTTTAACTCTATGCTTTCATTTCGGTGGCAAAGGAATTGCTTGAAATGTTCCACATCCCAAAGGGTCTCAGTCAAGATTACTTAAAGATACAAAAATTAAAGAACAACAGAGTTGGTAGAGAGCTTGGAGATCTTCTAGTCCAATCCCTGCTCAACCAGGAGAGCTTAAACCATTCCAGACAAATAGTTGTCCAATCTCCTTAAAAGCCTCCAGTGATGGAATACCCAAAACTTCTGGAAACAAAACCAGTTACACAACCACTCATTGTGTATTTTAGGCTTCAGTCTTTGTTGCTTTTCTCTGCACTCTTTCTAAAGCCTCCACATCTTTTTGTATTATGGTGACCAAAGCTGTATGCAGTATTCCAAGTGTGGCCTTACCAAGGCATTATTAAGTGGTACTAATACTTTATGTCATCTCAATGCTCTCCCTCTATTTATGCTGCCTAGAATTGTGTTGACTTATTTGACAGCTGCAGCACACAGATGGCTCCTTTTTAAATGGTTGTCCACTAGGACTCCAAAATCCCTCTCACAGTCACCACTATTAAGCAAGGTACCACCTATACTGTACCTGTGCATTTTGTTTTTCTTGCCTAAATGTAGAACCTTACTTTTTTCACAATTGAATTTCGTTTTGTTAGATAGTGCCCAATGTTCAAGTCTGTCAAGATCCTTCTGTATCTTGAGCCTATCGTTTGGAGTATTGGCTATTTCTGCAAGCTTGGTGTCATCTGCAAATTTGATGAGTTCTCTGCCTGCCTGCCTGCCTGCCTGCCTGCCTACCTACCTACCTTTGCATTTTTGCATTTTTTTTATATTGCACTCAATCAGGGGTCCTCAAACTATGGTCTCTGGGCCTAATACAGCTTGCCAAAGCAAGTTACTCCCACTCGCTGATGGGATGGGGTCCTTCAGGCACTTAGCTTGGCTGCCTGTTTAGTAGCTCCAGCCCTTCCCTCCCTCCCTCCATCCCTGGGAGTCCAGGCGCTTCAGTGAGTGGTGTGCGAAACTTTGGCCGGACTCCTCAAAAGACAGCGTTTGCAGGGGGCCAATCTAGTGTCCGGGCTGGCTACAAGACAACCATTCATTCTTGGCCATATTTGAGATTCCTAGCTGCAATGGACAGCAAACCTAGGGTTGACTCCAGGCTCTTCTCTCCACTAACAGGTGGCCCAGCTAAGTGCCTGAAGGACCCCATCCCATCATTAATTCATATTAGTGGTCCACGGGATTTAAAATTATGAATGTATTGGTCCCGAGGTCCAAAAGGTTGGTGACTCCTATCCTATTCTATACCTCTGCACATGGCTTTTCTTGTAAAATCTTACTTTTCTTACCACAGGATTGCATACAGAGACACTGAAACAGGGAACTTCTGTTTCCAAACATGGACTCTCCCAAGTCACGTTTCCCAGATTTCTAATTGATTGATTTCATCATTATTTCATTGATGTATAACTTTCTCTTCCAGCCAGTACCCTAAGCGCCAAAGAAACCACACGGCACAATATAAATAGATATGGGAGCAATGTTTGAAGCACAGAGCTATTTTGGCCTCTTTGGTTTTCAAGAAGCAGTGTTCCTGAGCAATTAATTTGCGTATCAATGAAGATACAGCCACGCCATTCCTTTGATATATTTCTCATTCCTCAGTATTACTGAGTATTCCCCTGTTACTGCTTCTTTCCAGTCTTCAGCCTCAAGACAGGACAGTATTGAGTAATTCAGGCACACTTCAGTGGCCAAGCAAAGTATTTATCACCAAATGGCCGTGTTCAATGATGTGATTTTTTTTTAAAGTTTGGCATTTTAGCTGGGAATTATGCATAGTTGGTGTGTTAAGAGTCTGGGGAGGTAGTTGACCAACAAATACCATCTCCCCCTCCCTCCCTGCCTCCCCAATTTATTTGTGTGTGTGTTTAGTGGTGGGATTCAACATTTTTTACTACCGTTTCTGTGGGTGTGACTTGGTGGATATGGTGTGGCTTGGTGGGCATGGCAGGGGAAGTTTACTGCAAAATCCCCATTCCTTCCCCACCTTACAAACCTGATCTGGGAAGGAATTGACACACACACCCCTCTTCATTTCCCCAAATAAAATATTAGTCATAAGAAAAGGCTCCCAGAAAAGCAAGGAAAAATCAAGCTGCTAATAAAGAAACCTGCCTGAGGCTCATTCCACACTCCAGCCAACTGCCTAAAGGAAACTTTGTAAGAAGAAAACAGTGCTTGGAGATAATGAGCCTATAGAAAGTGGAAGCCGGACGTTCGGCTCCATATACAAGCAGGCAAACAGATCGGTAGAAAACCCATTCAAGACAAGATGTTTCACAATGGGAATCGCCCAAACCCTTTCAGAAACACAAAGCCCATGTTGCACAAACCCCAAAACTTCAAAAACATAGAACCATATAAGAATTCCTCCTCTTATCCAGTTTGTTGTTCAGCTGACTCAGAAAAGATCTGCTCAATGTCACTTTTCTCCTGCAATTAAAAAACTCCTTCCAGCAGCTGCTTCTTGCCTTGTCAATTTAAAGCGATGGTGGCTTGTTTTTTTCTTCTTCTTTGCCAAGCGATCTCCCAGCTGAAAAGTGAGTCCTGATTTTTTTTCCTTCTAGCTAGCTGATCAGCTGGGAGGCAGTGAATAGATTGGGGGTGGGGCCAGCCAGAGGTGGTATTTGCCGGTTCTCTGAACTACTCAAAATTTCCACTACCGATTCTTCAGAACTGGCTGAATATCACCTCTAGTGTCTATGTATGTGTACACCAGGGGTGGGTTCCTGCCAGTTCTAACCTCTTCTGTAGAAGAGGTTCCACAAATCTACAGTGCCGTTTAGAACCGGTTCCAGCTGCCCCCCCCCCGTCCGTCCACACATCATCAAGATAAAGAACAAGAGGAGGAATTCTGGGAGTTGAAGTCCACAAGTCTTAAAGCTGTAAAGTTTGAACACTCCTGCAGTTTTTTTTCTAAAGGGTTAGGGGTGCAAGGGTCTTGTAACTTGACAACTTTAAGACTTGCCCACTTCAATGCCAGAGTTTCTGAGCCAACATTTTGGTTGCTAAGCAAGAGCATTGTTAAGTGAGTTTCACCATATTTTACAAGTTGGCCACTCCCACCCAGTCACATGGCTGGCAGGCCACTCCCACGAAGCAGGCCACATCTACGCAAGAGGTTCTAAAAAGTTTTGAAACCCACCACTGGTGTACAGACACAGAGACATATACACACACATACCCCTCCAAGAGTTACTCTGTGCTAAGTTGAACAGCCGGTAACTTTTATAAATAAATAAATATTTGTACCAAGTCTACTGTACCATCAAGCTCCCCCACTCCAAACAAATGCAATACGAAGTAGCAAAAAATAAAGCTGGGGTCCCACCCATGATAGCTCTGTGTCACCTCCTTTGAATCCAAAAAACGTCACTGGAGAGTAACATTTTCCTAGCAGCCTCTTTGACTAGCAGAAAATCTCATCCTTTTTTCTTTCCTCATTTCATTTTAGTCAGAGTCAAATGTTTAAAAAGATCAGGGCCTGCCTGGATAAAAATCAATAGTACTGTTATCTGAATGTAAGCTTTTATGTGAAAACATGGCTTCCTATTGTTGCAAATGCAGCACAAGTTTGTCCTCCCTCAGTAGCCGCCAGCTCAGCTCTTTTTCCTGTTGATGCATAAATAAGGGTTGAAAGACAGCTGAGAACCAGGAGAATCAGTTGAGGAGCCTTCTGAAAGACAAATACAAGGCACAGTTGAGACAAAACAAGCTCCCTCTCCATTCATCCCTTTTATCCACATTCAGAATATTCAGACTGGTTTCCCTCTCCGATGCAGCAATCTCTGTAAGCATCATTGCGACATCTTTGTCTTTTTTTCACCTGTCCCTAATCCCTCGAGGGAGGGGGGGATCTTAAGCCTAAAGGTTAGAATAGCTGTATTTTTAATTAATTTGTAAGTAGCTTTGGAGATTTTTATGAATTTATTTGTGAGCAAAGAATGGGGTCAAAAATAATTAAATAGCTGCTATTGTTTGTTCCATATCATAGGTTAAGGCAAGGTTGTATGTAAGCAGAGATGATAGATAGATAGATAGATAGATAGATAGATAGATAGATAGATAGATAGATAGATAGATAGATAGATAGATAGATAGATAGATGGATATAGTAGATAGATACTGTAGATAGATAGATTGGATGGATGGATGGATGGATGGATGGATGGATAGATGGATGGATGGATGATTTGGTAGATGGATGGATGGATGGATGGATAGATGGATGATTGGATAGATGGATGTATGGATATAGTAGATAGGTACTGTAGATAGATTAGATAGGATGGATAGATGGGTGGATGATTGGATAGATGGATGGATGAATGGATGATTGGATAGATGGATGGATGGATATAGTAGACAGATACTGTAGATAGATAGATTGGATAGATAGATAGATAGATAGATAGATAGATAGATAGATAGATAGAAGAAATAAATAAATAAATAAATAAATAAATAAATAAATAAATAAAGAAAGAAAGAAAGAAAGAAAGAGAAAGAAAGAAAAAGAAAGATACATTTCATTTTTCTTTTAAGGTCCCTTCAAAGCCTATGATACTAAGATCAGCCATGATTCACTTGTAAACAATACCTATTCAAAAATAGAAAGCACAATACATGTTACAGAATATGTGAAATTTCACAAAAGATATTGATGCTCTCCTACCCAAGAATTGATTTTTCTTTTTCCTTTAAAATTGGCTGCAACTTGAATGTCCCTAACTGTTAATACCATGTCACAAATGGCATTTATTTAAAATTGCCCCATGTCTTTCATATCTTAAATAATGGAGGATCGTTTCCAGTGATCTTCCAGACAATGAGGTCAGTGGATAATTATTTTCATGCTTAAGAGTTATGAATATTTTTTCTGTAGAGCTAATGACCAACTGACCTGAATTTAAATGAAAGTTGTCCTTTAGCAGATGGCAAGGTCAGAGTCAGCACAATACAAATGGCATGATTTAAAATGCTACTTAGATTAACATAAGAAGACTATCAAAACTGTGCCCTGGATGGCAACCAGATCTGATTTAACTGCTTCCTCTGTACAATTGTCCATTCACAATATTTGAGATAGTAAGATTTTAAAATGGAAAGTTTCCTTCTTTTTTTCCTTCTTCCCTAGCAGTACCACCAAACCCATGGTGTATTCATTACAAACTGCATTCATTACAAACAGCAAATTATCTAAATGTCTATGGAGATTCTCAGTCATTCAGGTCATGATTGTCTCAAAGGGGCTTTTACGAAAAGCAACTGGACTTCCTCTGTTTTTGCTTGAAGAGGTTTCACTTCTCATCCGAGAAGCGTCTTCAGTTCTCTGACTGAACAGAACTGAAGAAGCTTCTCGGATGAGAAGCGAAACCTCTTCAAGCAAAAACAGAGGAAGTCCAGTTGCTTTTCGTAAAAACACCCGTTGGGATGGCAAATTATCTATTTTAATGGAAACATAGGCTTTGATCTGGTCTCGCTTGGACTTTATTTTTTTCTTCCTACAAATTATGTCCTTTCTTTAATAGGACAGCATACAAGGAAAACACCATGTAAAGCAATCTTTCCACAAAACTCAAAGAAAGTAAAAACAACAACGCAGGGTTATCACATTCAGCTGGTCTGAACTGTTTAGTTTTCTGCAAAGAAAGCAATGCCCTCCAAAAATCTTGCAGTTATTCTAAAGTAACAATCCATATTTTTAGAGCAAGAACATTCATGGAGAAGACAGACTAAGCATTATATGGATCATTGGCAGACCAGGGGGTAACAGGATGAACCCCTGCAGCATCTGGAGTTATCCTTATTTCTAAATCAAACTCATAAACTGGGCAGGCAGCCAGTTTGTCTCAAAATAGGAGTTTCCATTCCCTAATGTTAGACAAGACTTCACTTCCAAACTGGGATAGGGACTAATATTATCTTCTATGTTCTTCTCCTTTAGTTGAAGGAATCCTGTTTTTAATTTTTTTTAAAAAAATAATAATAAATGTACACTGCCAAGTGGACTTAGCTAAATGCTCTCAATAATTAGAGTCCTCTACTTAATGAAGTTAGACGCACTAAGCTATAAACCAAATGAAATGACATTCATTTTGTTCATCCCTTGTTTTCTTTACATTACCTGTTTATACAGCAGTCTCTATCCCATCCACTTTCAAATTATAAATAATTGCAATAAATAATAAACCATTAAAACCATCATCAGGTTTAATGGAAAGAGATTTGGAAAATGAATTGAATTGTGATGTTATATATGTTGACGGTAGCACAAAAATGGAAGGACCCTTTGATTCCCACTGTTGGAAGAAATGTTCATCTGGGTTCAACTCTAAATGGGGGAAAAGACACAGGAAACATGGAGGCTGCTTGGAAAGATGGGTTAATGGTGGACAGGTTTGACACACATGGTTTGAGGTCCTGGGGAAAAGGGGGATTACATGCTTCCAGATGTTGGGTGAAGAACAAAGGGGGGAAGGGGGGGCTTGCTGAGAGTTCTTGAGTTTTTTATACTCTCTGTTTGGCCCCACCTCTCTGTTTCCTGTTCCTGTATAAGAAATGTATTCTGATTGGTTAAGTGGTTGTCAGGGTCTTAGCTAACTCTGTAGGTTGTGTGTCTTTTGTGTCCCAAGCTTGGTTGAGTTCCCAGATGCCATGTGTTGAGTTTCTGTAGAGGGTTAATCCTACCTTTGTTATGTTGACTACCTCAGGCATTTTAATGGCTCATTGATAAAAGTGGGGGCTATTAAGAGTGAGTGTGTTTCCTGCCTAAAAACATGTTTCTCCATTTCTTATCCAGGGAAATATAAAATTCTGCCTTTTCCTTTTTTTCATATTTCATTTTTCTACGAGAGGGGTTGGTTTTAACTCCCTACACCACAATGGCTGCAAAAGTTGATGGAGTTAGAAGAGATGGCTAAACTGTTTGCTTTGAATAAAGAGGATGGGAAAATATAATCACTGTTGTTTCTACTTGGAAACCACTTCTGGACTTTATGCTTGAGATGGGGGAAAAAAGGAAACTTTGATTTTACATTTTACCAATTAAATAGGTTTGTTGTTGTAGAAATGGCTAATTTATATTACTATGTAAAAGTAAAAAGTTGAGGTTGATGTTATTATCTTATTCTACTGCACCAAAAGGAGTCGGAGTTCAACTTTTCTTTTCTTTTTTTCCCTTTCACCTACACCTTTCCCTTCCCTTCTTTCTCCCTTATTTTCTTACTACTTTCTTGTGTATTTTTGTATGTTATATTACAAAGTAATTTTAAAAGCCAAAAAATCATCAAGAATCCATTAAAGCATGTAGCTCAAATCTAATTAAAAATACATCCCATTATACAGCAACCCAGAGTCATACCCTTATTTGCTTAAAGGTTGTAGGAACAAGATGGCCTTCAATGCCTTCTGGAAAGATATTCAGTATCTTTTCATCTGGTTTGGATCTTCCATGCCAGTGGTGGGTTGCTTATCCCGTTCCAACCGGTTCGGTTGGAACGGGGCCGGCGGTGTCCTCGTGCACGCGCGCAGTTCACGCATGCGTCTTAGTGCCTGCACGATGCTCCAACTGCTCATGGAGAATCG
This sequence comes from Thamnophis elegans, assembly GCF_009769535.1. Taxonomy (NCBI): domain Eukaryota; kingdom Metazoa; phylum Chordata; class Lepidosauria; order Squamata; family Natricidae; genus Thamnophis; species Thamnophis elegans. The sequence goes on along the minus strand of NC_045553.1, from coordinate 30,207,577 downwards.
CGCAGCCACTGTATGTGCCATCCAGCTACTCACGGAGAATTGCGCAGGCACTGTATGTGCCATGTGCCTGCGTGGAAGCGCAGAAGCCTTCAAAGACTGGTAAGGAGCGCGGGCGGACGGGTGGGCCCTTCGCCGTTCCCGAAAGTTACTTACTTCCGGGTTCACCGACCAACCCACCCCTGTTCCATGCCCATTAAAAAGTGTTCCACAGAGATGGGGCAGCCATGGAAGATCTCTTATTTGGTCCCCTCCTTCATTTCATGTGGAGACAGTGACCCTTAATACTACTTCTCAGGGCTGGTTGAAACAAACTGGTTGAAGCAGTCCTATAAGTATATACCAGGTGTTGGCAACCGGCAGCTCCAGATTCGCATGCAGCACTTTTGTCCCCCTGCTGTGGCTCCCTGCTGGCTGAACCCATGACTGGCTGGCCCCGCCCCTCACCCTCCCCTTCCAGTCACTCCTCACTTGGCCTGAGAGAGGGGGGAGAGAGAGGGAGAGAGAGAAAGAAAAGAGAGAGAGTGGAGAGCAAGAGGAGAGAGGAAGAGAGGGAGAAGGAGAGAGAGAGACAGAGAGGGAGAAAGAGACAGAGAGAAAGACAGAGAGAGAAAGAGAGAGACACACACATAGAGAGATACCTGTTTCCCACATAAAAAAACACAGGGAGCCATAAAACCTGGGTAGGTGTGACTAGGGCGGATCATGTGACTGGGAGCGAGTGATGCTGAGTTGGCCACACCCACTCAGGTTTTGTGGCTCCCTGTGTTTTTTTTCTATGGGAAATGCGTCCAAATGGCTTTTTTGAGTGTTTAAAGTTGCAGGCCCCTGGTATATACTGTACAGCTGAGGTAATTAATCATATAAGACGAAAGACAAAGGCTTCTTACATCCAATATTGAATCATGCTTTTTTTTTTAAAGCAAAAGAACACAACTTCAAATTAGCATAGAGGAATGGAGCAGAAACAAGTGAGATGAAAAACAGAGATGTGCCTGGCCCATCTTTTCATCTTTCTATCTTTGGATGCTGGGTCATATCATCCCAAGAATGCCCCGTGCACACAACACTACACTTAGACATTCAACAGTAAGCTCAGAATCTCTTCCAAAAAACCCACCAATAAAGATTTCAAATCTTTATAAGAATAAATAAGTTCAGCGGCTTACTGGAGTAAAGGGACTGTTAAGAGTTTCCTCTGCAGAACAGAGCTGTGAAAAATGTACATGGCAAGGAAAGAACGAGAAGCCTGGCCTTGGGAGAAGAAACAAGCTTACAGAATTATGGAATAACAGAGGTGGAAGAGACCTTGGAGGTCTTCTTGTCCAACCACCTGATCAATCAGGAGACAGTATATCATTCCAGACAGATGGCCGTCCACTTTATTGTTTTGAAATCTCCAGTGATGGAACACCAACAATTCCAGGAAGCAAGCTATTCCACTGATTAATTAGTCTCACTGTCAAGAAATTTCTCCTTAATTCTAGGTTGGATCTCCCTCTAATGAATATATACCTGTTACTTCTTGTCCTGCTCCTCAGGTGCTTTGGGGGATGTTTTGGAGGAACTTTTAAGAAAGGAAGTTTCTGGAAAATGACATGATTTTAAATTGTCCATAGCCTAGTGGGCCAAATTACTGCTAAATATATGTTCAGTTTTATCTAGTCACTGACCAAAATAATGTATGTATGTATGTATGTATGTATGTATGTATGTATGTATGTATGTATCAGTGGTGGGATTCAAACTTTTTCACTGCCAGTTCTATGGGTGAGGCTTGGTGGGCAGGGCATGGCTTGGTGGGCATGGAAGGCAAGGATACTGTAAAATCTCCATTCTCTCCCCACTCCAGGGGAAGAATACTGCAAAATCCCCATTTCCTCCTGAACAGCTGGGACTCGGGAGGCAGAGAATAGATGCGGGTGAGGCCAGTCAGAGGTAGTAATTACTGGTTCTCCGAATTACTCAAATTTTCCAATACCGATTCTCCAGAACTGCTCAGAACCTGCTGAATACCACCTCTGGTATGTATGTATGTATGTATGTATGTATGTATGTATGTATGTATGTATGTATGCATGCATGCATGCATGCATGCATGCCTGTATGTGAAGGGAAATACTAATAACAATACAAACTTGTTGGTTTTAGTAGAAACATTTGTTTTCTGTAATACACATATATTGTGCCTTGTATTAGGGTCTGTAAAATATCTAGGCAAATGTCAAAACGTGTGATCCTTGCCATTTGAACTCTTATCGATCTGCAATCTATGGGCATAGAACGTATCCCGTATCCCAGAATGAAGCTGTAAAGAGCTGTAAAACTGACATCCTCCTTCTACCTAAGAGTGTATCTCACCTTTGATCTGTGCCCTTCACAACAGGGGGCCAAATGGGAACAGAGGAAAGAGACAAGACTGATAAAGTTAGTGATGATGTTTCTAACTGAAGGGTAGTTCTTCCCTGCATACCCTTGGGGTATGTTGAGAACAGCTGACCATCATGTCTTTAAGCTTTGATCAAAGATTAAACACTGATTGTTATTCAAGCCTCTGTTTAAGTCTCATGTTTGGCTCATTGTGACTTGGGTGTGTTCTCAAACTTCTATGTGTCTCAACCAGTGGTGGGATATGACTGGTACACCCAGGTACGGGTATACTGGTGTCTGCTGGGAGTACCAGGTACCAGAACGGTACCGTGCTCCAGAGGGTCTGCCCGCCTGCTCCCTCTCCTTACCGCTATTTGAGCCGATCGGGGCATTTGCGCATGTGCACGGAGCATACGGCGCCTGTGCGATGCTCCACCGAGCAGCCAGAGCATTGCAGGCAGTGGGTATGCAGTGTACCAGTTGCAATGGGATCAGGAACCCACCATTGGTCTCAATGTATTATCAAACCTTACCTACCTACCTACCTACCTATCTATCTATCTATCTATCTATCTATCTATCTATCTATCTATCTATCATCTATCTATTTATTTATCCATCCATCCATCCATCCATCCATCCATCCATCCCATCCCATCCCATCCTATCCTATCCTATCTATCTGGGCAACACTTTTCAGAAGTGCTCTGCAATTGCTTTCTTCCTAGGGATGAAATAAAGGGACAGTTCGCTAAGACTAAGGCAGGATTGGAACTCATATGATCTTCCAGTTTCTAACAGTGCTTTCACCTCTACACCAAACTGCCTCTCAGAAACACTCTGTTTTGCCCTTCTGCAAAGTCCTTTTATCAGGTTCAGAACTTGCAAATACGGTATGCTGCAGCTTAATGCTTGATCCTTCATCTCATCTGTTTAAGATTTACTTCTTCTGAAGCTAAAATACTTAGGATAACTAACATTCCTTTTAGCTCAGGGAGGTTATTTAGAGAGGCTACACTATATGGGAACCACACACTTCTCATACACAAGTATTTCTAGGGAAAACAAAACAAACCTATTACTCAGGATAAAGTCAGGAGCTTCAGGGCTCCGTTAAAGTGCCCTTTGAGTGGCCTATCAGTGTTTAAAAATATGGTTGCATTGAACTATACATGACAAATAAATAAGACTTCAGTTTCCAATATCTTGAGAATTAAAAGGCCTCTGATAAGTAACTTCTCTTTGAACAGTTTAAAAATCTATCATAACTAATAAAAACGGAGTCACAAAACAAGGGCATCTCATGTTAAGCAAGAGGGTAAACAAAGAAATAAAATTGGAGAGGGAGGCAAAAATAACTCCAATCCACAGTTTTTTCTCAATTTTTAAGCCCTTGTTCTTGGTTCACTTAGTTGTCAGATGCAATGTGAAAGTTGGCTGCAACTTTCAATTTAGACTTTGGAGGTTGAACGCCAAGGGCTCCTTCTGAAACCTCCTGGGGCAGAGAATTCCTGAGAAGTGTCACCCAGTAGAGATTTTCTTCTATTTCTTCCTAAACCTTTCCAAGAAATGTTTAGGAAAAGTAGAACACATGCCTAGTTCAGTCCCAGACATCTCAGATACAGCTGGGAGATCCCCTTTCTTGAACTCTGCGGAATGATTAGCTATCAAATATCGGCTTGAATGGACAGTGATCTGACCTTGTGTGAAGCACTTCATATAATCCAGAAACAGTGGCAGAAGCAAACGAAGAATGTTTCCAAAGTAAAGACCTACCCAGCTCAAACGGAAAATGCACTCTTTCAACCAGTGAAGTCACAAGGTGTAGCAGCCAATTCCTTCAAGTCATCTTCAATTAGTAACTAGCAGAACTGCTGGAATAGAGACATGTGGTCTTGGCCTTTGGCCTGGTCAGTTTTTATCCACATACTTCCAAAGGTTTTTCCCCAAAAATGTTTATTTTATTTTATTAGTTTGTAATATAAGAAACAAAAATACAAAGGAAAATAGTAGGAAAATAAGGGAGGGAGAAGGGAAAGGAAAAGTATAGGGAAAGGGGAGGGGGAGATGTTGACTTCAGACTCCATGGAATGGAATGGAATGGAATAGAATATAGATTAGAACAGAACAGAACAGAATAGAACTGCAAGGGACCTTTGAGGTCTTCAAGTCCAGCCCCCTGCTCAAGCAGGAAAACCTATACAATCTCAGACAAGTGACTGTCCAATCTCTTCCTAAAAACCTCCACTGATGTAGCGCCCACAATTTCAGATGGATGGATGGATGGATGGATGGATGGATGGATGGATGGATGGATGGATGGATGGATGGATGGAATAGCAAGAATTACTGGGCCAGAAACTAGTCTGAAGAGCCACATAGTGTCATCCTTGACACAAAGGAATAAGCAAACCAGTGGTGGGATTCAGCCAGTTCACACCTATTCGGGAGAACCGGTTGTTAACTTCCTAAGCAGTTCGTAGAACCGGTTGTTGGAAGCAAACTTATTTTATTTTTTTCCACTTTACAGGGCTAATCCTGTAAGGAAAGCAGGAAGGAAACACTCTGGTGTTGTTTCTAGCCTAATCTTGATTGCCCTGCTTACAGAAACACCCTCTCCGGTTAACCCCTATTACATTGTAACAGCTAAGGCGAAGCGCCCATCGACCTGAGTGACATTGAGTTGACCACGCCCTCCCAGTCACATGACCATCAAGCCACACCTACCCAGCTCGTCATTAAGGTAGAGAACCAGTTGTTAAATTATTTGAATCCCACCACTGAAGCAAACATACTGAATTCTGTAAACAATAAACAATGCTTGAATTCCAGTTTTAAACAGTCATTCACAAACTAGAACTTAAAAATGGGATGCAGATCTCATTCAACAGAGAAAAGGAAACAAGGGGTGGGGGAGACAGAAAGAGATAGCAAGATAAATCTCCTAAGCACCACTTTGGACAAAAAAACCCCTCTCAGCAGTAAATACAAGAGACAGGTTCAGAATTAATCTTCAGACCATATTAGGAACTTGCTGATATGGAATGCAGCAAGAGCAACATTTGCAGTAGAGACCCTTACAGACAGAGAGGAGGGGAGCTGACTAGCAAATGACTCTGAGCAAACACTATGTTCAATAAAGATGTAGAGAATCTGATGAAGATTATTTTCTCCAATCCCTTGAGCTTTCAGGGACGGAGTTGAGAACAAAAACAGACCTTTTGCCAGCTCAGCAGTCCAAACCAAGAACTCAAAAACAATGCTCAAAGTAAAATGCCAAACTAAGGAGCAAAGCCGGTCTTCTCATTTGCAAAATTCCAAATCAAGCATTCAGTTTGAGTTTCTTTTCTCATGACCCTCAATGCAAGACGTGTCTAATAATTTGGTTTTCTCTTAACATTGTCTCCATGGATCTTTGGATGGAGAATTCTGAACAAGCCAATCACAAACTATTGGTCTTTCATCTTTTTCCATTTTTCCCTGGAACAAGGAAGAGATGACAGAAATAAAGAAAATGATCTCACCTGCTTTCAATTTGAAATTCAGTAACATGGAGTCAGCATACTAAACAGCAGAGACATCACCCTGACAACAAAAGTGGGTATAGTCAAAGCTCTGATTTTCCCAGTTGCAATAGATGGCTGTAAAAGGTGGACCATAAGGAAGGCTGAGCACCAAAGAATTGAGGCCTTTGAACTATGGTGCTGGAGAAGGCTCCTGCGAGTCCCTTGGACTGCAAGATGATCAAACCGGTCAGTCTAAGAGGAGATCAACCCTGACTGCTCTTTAGAAGGCCAGATCCTGAAGATGAAACTCAAATACTTTGGCCACCTAATGAGAAGGAAGGACTCACTGGAGAAGAGCCTCATGCTGGGAAAGATGGAGGGCAAAGGAAGAGGGACAACAGAGAAGGAGGTGGCTGGTTCAAGTCACCGAACCAGTAGGCATGAGCTTAAATGGATTCCAGAGGATGGTAGAGGACAGGAAGGCCTGGAGGAACGTTGTCCATGGGGTCGTGATGGCTCGGACACGACTTTGCAACTAACAAGAACAACAACATGGAGTCATTGTACAGTTAATGTCCAATTGGAAGGATTCCTGGGGTTCTAAAAAAAAACTCAACTTAAATTAATGCCCCACCTTCCCCAAAATAGATATGGTTGACTTTAACAGCTTTTGGTCTTTCTAACTCTCACCCAGCATTCAGCGGTTCAACCTTACATTTATCTACCTCTCTGACCTGTTAGCTTTTAAGGAAAATACAGAGGCATCTTATTTCCTTAGCTCAATGAAGTTCCCTGGGGTCAAAACATCTCAATCATAAACTGCTGGTATTGCCAAATGACCCATTAGCTAAAGTGTCCTCCCTTTCTCCTCAACTTTGAACTAAAGCCTTTACTACAAAGGAGAACACACACAAAAACAGTCACGGAGCTGACTTTGTCACATCCATTATTTAAACAAACTCCAAAATGAGTTGTAGGTTATGGCAGCAATTTCTTATGGCTTGACCTTAGCAAAAAAAGAAAAAGTCATGTTCCAAACATTTCATCTGAAAAACACTTTAAAAATAATCAAGAGATACACTGTAGCTAAATTTTCTTTGTATACATTTCAAATCCTTTCTGTTTGCAAGGAAGAAAAACCTAATTTCTAAATATACACACAGCAGAGTTTATTTGAATCTCCCCCCCTCCCCTTGCATTAAAGAACTGCAAGTATAAGCTAAATTCAACAGTCTCTGGTCAATGAAGTTGTTTCCTGTAAGCAGAAAGTAGCAGGAAGCTATTGGAGTTGACATCCTAAGAATGAATCGGAGAGGTGTGCCCTCTACTGGTGTGTTGTACATGTTGCAAGATATAACATCATAACAGAAAAATCTAAAAGTAAAAATCACAGTAGAAATCAACGATTTAATCCAAGCTGTACGCTCCTGTAACTTTCTCCAACTAAGTTGCTGGCCTTTTCAATGACCATAATAGACTGAACTGGGCACCCGTGCTAAAAAGCAATCATCCACTTTCCATTCAATATGATGTGGAGAGTTTACAACACCTTTAAGGTGAACTTTATAAGGTAGGTTGAAAAAGGTTTTAATTTTAAAACAAGAACCACTCTTTTAAAACAAAAGGAAAATTACCCTTCCAAGGCTTTTCCACGTCATTTGATTCAGATGTGATTACAATAAATTGGTTGAATCCAATTGAATAAAAATATACATTTGATCTTCCTTTGTTTTGTTTTTACTTTCTTTCTTGCGTTGTTGTATCTGCAATATATGCAGGATATGTACCTGCAAGCTGTTGTGGTGTTTGTGCACAACAGAGAAATCCAGTCATAAAGGAAGAATTGACTGGCTGAATCTGATCATCACTAAATTATTGATCTATTTCCAGCTCACAACCCTGTTTTGTTCCGCTGTTTTCATGCCGGATCAAATCAGTTCTTGATCAGTGGAGCAAACTGATAGAAATAAGTGGCCCTGTTGCAAGAACATGCGATGTGGCATCTAAATAAGTAAAAGCAAATGCATTTGTTTCATTTGTCTTTTCCTCATTCGTAAAACCACTGCAATATAAATACCCATTACTTCTTGACAAGATGTGCCTGCTTCTGCATTCTAACCAGCTGGCTCCAACCGATGGAACATTTGACATTCTGGGAGTTTGGTCAAACCAAAAGGGACATTAAATATTCCTTACCAAAAGTAAATAATAAACTTTGAGGAAAGGTGTGATTTCTTGGAAATGCCGTTGACTGTCCCAGCAGAAAAGTTACTGGATCCCCTTTAAAAAATCCAATTCTTACCATGGAGAGAAAGAAAAGTTGAATAACAAAGGCCAAGTAATTTTAAAATAATCTGGCTGTTTGAAATAAGACAGATGGCTGGATAATTAACCTGTCCCTGGAATATGAGTCTTTTAAACTATCCTGTTATCATAATTCTATTCTGTAAAGCAAATCTTCAGTGGAACATGTGAAACTCTCGTGTTAAAATAGCCTAACAGGCTCTGAAGACTGATATTGTTGCCGGAAGATAACTGGTTTCTAAACTCTCTGATAGAAATATTGCCCAGAATGATGTATCTACATAATTTTAGAATCTGGACCTAAAGATTTTATAAAACCGCTGTTGAGACTTCACAGAAAGAGTAGACCAGGAGTGACAAACTCAATTTCATTGAGAGCCACATCAGGGTTGTGATTGACCTCAGGGGGGGTGGGAGTGTCCAGGTGGGCATGGCCAGCTCAATGCCATTTGTTTCAGGGATACCTATGGTGGCCTGAGCACTCTGCCAGTGAAAATGGGCTCCCAAGCTTCATTTTTGCTGGCAGAGGCATTGGGGGCCAGTCCTTCGCTGTTTCCAGGGTAGCCCCTGGGCCAGATCTAAGCACCCATGGATCCGGCCCCCGGGCCTTGAATTTGACATCCCTGGAGTAAAAGGAAGCTTGGGACTAGTTTCCACAGGAGGTAGAGGGTCAATCATCACTAACTGGGTTTAAACATGCTTGGGATTAATATATGTAACAACATCTGTCAAAAATAAAATAAATAAAAAAAACATAAAATATAAAAATAGTAATTAAAAACAATAAATTAATTAAGAGAAAACCAAAAACAAACAAACTCACAGGGCAAACTCAATGGACCCCAAGGTCTTTTTTTCTGCCATCAGATTTTTATGTGTCTATGAGATGGAACAAGTGTTCCTTCCTTTACTTCAAACTTCAATAAATTAGTCATATTAAATTCAAGTTCTCTTCTCTTGATGGGGTTCTAGATTCCTGCCCTCTGCTTTCCCAGCTCAAGTTCATGCATGCAGATCAGGGGTGGGCTGCTGCCAGCATGACTGCTGGTTTGGTGCACAATTTTTTTTTTGCAATTATGAGATCCTTTCCTAACCCAGTTTAACACTTCCAACTCCCCCAAGTTAAGGAAAAAGAAAAAAAAATCCAATAACAATCATATTTTGCTTAAACCCTTCCTGGAAAGAGTGCGTGTGGTTTCAATTCTGTGTTGTGGGTTTTGTGACAATGTGTGCCAGCTCTAAAACCCATTCAAATTTGTAATTGTAAAAGACTTGATCACAACTCTTAACAATTCTTAATATAGCAATAGCCAGCAGAAAGATGATCTGGCCTAAAGTCTCTTTAATTATAACTAGCTGATAACCCGGTGTAGCCCAGGTATGTAATTATCCCAATCCTGTATTAGAGGGAGCCCCCTTGTGGAATACTGTGAAGCCGTTCCCATGGCAACTCCACTGTGCTGTACAATAGAAGCCATTTTAAGGCACAACAGGCTGTATCTTAACAGAACTTGAATCCAAAATGCACACTTTCACTTTAAAAAGTACTGTGATTTGACACTATATATCTAATTCAGTCCTTTGCATTTCAGCAGACCAAGCATTCTGGAGTTATGCTGGAACACATGGACATGACACACCAAGGTGTGTTAAGGGTGTCTTACCCTCCACAGTATTTGTTTCCAGAGAGTAAGGCATCTGTGTACCAAGTTTGGTTGAAATTGCTCAAGGCGTTCCAGAGTTATGCTGGAAAACACCCACCCACACCATTTTTCTCTATATAGATAAGCCGACTATACAAAGAATGATCGAATCTTGCTGCAACCTTCTTTTAATATCTATATTATTTTAAATATTTCCAGCCTACCATATATAGAATTTGAAAATGCAAAATAGAAACAGGTGGAAGATATGTCTCTCCCATTGTGAAAGCAGGTGGAAGATTTTTTTTCCCATTTTTCATTGAGGCACGTTTGATTTGTTGTGACAAGAAGATTCACCTCAAAGTGAATGTAGTACAGAAGATATAAGTTATAACAAACAGAAGCACAAGAAGCATTCTAGGAGGATGGGCTGACAACTTTAAGTCTCCATTTCATCAATCAAGAAAGGGCTCTCTTTCCCAAATGCCTCAATTATCCAGTGATTCCGAGAACCACAGAACACCAGCTCCATTTAGATCTCTGTAAATAAATCTACCCATAAACAGAATTACCCAGAATGCTAGCCAACAACCTTTTTGACATTAAACAATCCATCTTTCAAACAAAATTCATCTTGCAAGAGAATAATAGTCACTCCAGCATTCTACCCATAGTTGTGGCCCGCCGGCGGCCAGCAGAGCTGGCAGTAGAGTCGGAGAATGAGGAGGTTGGGGAGGAACATAGGCCAGTCCTGGAGGCTGAGGACAGCTCAAACGAGGGCTTTTCGTCAGAGGCAGGGAGAGAGCTAGACATCAGTGAGGCAAAGGAACAGCTGGAGCGTGTTCCCAGTGTGAGCTTGCACAGAGCTGCCAGAAGACAATGACAACCAAGAAAGCAGGGTCGACTTGGGAGTAAAGCCACACCTTGGAGGTGATTGGCCCCTCCCATAGGAAACAAAAGAGGAGCGAATGGAGAGTTTCCTTTTGCAGGAAACATTTCGTTCCTTCGGTCATTTCAAGAGTGGAAAGTTCTGTTTGTGACTATAAGAGACTCTGTGTTGACTTGCCCTGCATTTGGAAACTAGTTATCTGGCAGCTCTCCGAGCAAGATAAGGTTCGTGCTGATAAATATTCCTCTGAAAGACTGTTTGCCAAGCCTTGCGGACTGTGACTGAAAGGATTTCACAGTCGTGTAAATAAAAGAGGTTTTTCCAGGACCAAGACTTCATGCTTTTTAAGGAAGCCTGGGTCAGAACACCTGCAACTTTTGCAAACTAGTGGTCTCTGGATTCTGGGACCACAACTCCCAGAATTCCTTGAGTGAATGTTCCTAAGGGAGACATCAGTGAGACCGATGAACAGCTGGAGCCTGTTACCAGTGTGTGCATGCGCAGAGCTGCCAGACGAAGGGAACAGCTAAAGAACAGGGGTCGACTTGGGAGTAAGGCCACAGGTGGACAATGACTGGCAGAGGAAATAAGAGTGGAGTTTGCAGGAGACAATTAATTTGCTTAATTGGTTTGTGGCTCTTCGAGACACCTTGCCAAGTTCTGGGCCTGGCAGCTCTCCAAGCCAGATAAGGTCTGTGACTGTGAATCCTCCCTTGAAAGACTTTTTAAGGAATTCTGGGTCAGGACACCCGCAGCACATGTTTCCATGCAGCTTTTGCAACCTAGTGGTGTCTGGATTCTGGGACCACAACTCCCAGAATTCCTTGAGTGAATGTTTCTAAGGGAGGATCCAATTCCTGGGAATTTCAGCTCTTCCGTCCGTGTCTAGTGTTGCTTGGTTAAACAAGGTTGGTTTGTGAAAGGGGTAGTCCTCGACTTACAACCATTCATTCAGTGACCGTTCAAAGTTATACAATTGCACCAAAAATAGTGAATTATGACCATTTTTCACACTTACGACCATCGCAGCTTCTCAGTGATCACATGACCAACATTTGGATGCTTCACAACTGGATCATACTGGGTCATGTGATCCCCTTTTGTGATCCCCTTCTAATAAGCAAAGTTAATGGGGAAGCTTAACAACTATGTTACTAACTGAACAACTGCAATGATTTACTTAACAATTGTCATAACGTTTTCAAATGTGGCAAAACTCACTTAATGCCTGTCTCACTTAGCAACATAAATTTGGACTCAATGCTGGTCGTAAGTCGAGGACTACCTGTACGGAAGAAAATAAACCAACTGCCTTTCCTTTGTCTGCTTTATCCTCAAACAATAAAAAATTGTTTTATTATTGGAGGATTAAGACCCAATCTTTCAATAAAATCCTGTTTACTGTAATGGAAAGGAAGGTAAACTCCCTAGCCCACACATTCATTAACTGTTAGCAACATCTGAGCTTCAATTTGCTTTCTACAGTATGAATAAATTACAATACTTATTATTTTCTTTCAAGCTGAATCTTTCCAACTGAAGCATGATTTTAGAATTCATATGCATGGAAAGCAATGCTTCCGTTCACAATCTATTGTTTGTTGCAGAGAAAAAGAGATTGGCCCTTTTAAAAAAAATAAATTGGCAATTACGATTAAGAAAAGTGGAATCCATTCCACTACCCCCACTTATCATTTGATTTAGAACAGCAAAAATGTTCAGAAATAAATGTTGCAACCTAGGCTTCCCTAGTTCATGAAGTAGACTCCTCGTCCCAATAAAACCTCTTTTATTTAAGTTAAAGGGAATTCTTCCCCAGCAAAGTCCTGGCAAACAGACTTCCCAGAGATTTCACAACTCTCCACAGCTTGGAGAGCTGCCAGGCCGATATCTTCAAAACGCCACGCTGTAGCAGCAATTCCTTGGCAAGAAGTCAGGAACAGATCTTCACCCTCGTGAATTCAACTAATTGTCTCTTGCAAACTTCCTTCTCCTTTCGCTCCTCTTTTATTTCCTCTGGGAGGGGCCATTCACTGTCTTCCTGTGCCTTTACTCCCAAGTTGGCCCTTGTTCCTTAACCTTCTCCTGGAAGCTAGGCACACGCGCACACTGGGAACAGGCTCCAGCTGTTCTTCTGCGCCACTGATATCCAACTCCGAAGGCAGATGATAACTGTCAGATGGCTCTGGCCCGCTCTCTGCTTCTGACACAGAGCCCTCATCAGAGCCTTCCCCAGACTCTAGGACTGGCTCATGTTCCTCCCCAACCTCCTCATTGTCCGTATCTGCCACAACAATTGATTAAAGTATTTGGAATACCTTTTTTTAAAAAAAAAAAAAATCTGCCATTATCATTATCGTATCAGGCAAGTGACCACATTTTATAGAGAGAAGATACTTCAGATTTCAACCTAACCCCCCCCCAAAAAAAACAGCCCCGATTCCTTCGAGGATGTAATATTCAAAGGGGCAAAATGGATCTACAGGCAGTCCGAAATAAGAATGAATTTTAGAAATTATACCACTTTGAACTGATCTCAGAGCAGAAGTCAACGTGGCTGATGGAAAGATAGAATGATAAATTGCTCACAAGAATCAGGCAATGCAAGTCAGTGGCTGTATGACACATTACTTCTGCAACTATCTAAGATAGCTCAGTATATAACTCACTCAAGTGATTGTAGTGTGAAAACTTTTGCTTTACATAAGTCTACTATATTGAAATCAATTTGCGCTCTGGTGGAGCAGTGGTTAGAATGCAGTATTGTAGGCTAATTCTGCCAACTTCCAGAGTTCGATTCTCACCCACTTAAGATTGACTCAGCCTTCCATCCTTCTGAGGTGGGTAAAATCAGGACTCAGTGTCAGGGTTCCGAGAAACACCCCCAACAAACTAAAACTCCAAGGCCTGAAGTTCCTCAAAGTTCCAATTTATTAGAGATGTCACATTGGCACATCTGGGAAAACCCGAATCTGAAAGCTTCCAGGTTTTCCCCACCCAGTTCAAAGTTCACAACCTTGCTCCATACCCACAACTTCCTCATATGGTCTTCAGACTCGACTGAAGACAATCCCAGTCACTCCCATCCAGGTGCAGGCAAATACAATACAATAATACAATAATATAAGAGCAGAGTTGGAAGGGACCTTGGAGGTCTTCTAGCCCAACCCCCTGCCTAGGCAGGAAACCCTATACCATTTCAGACAGATGGCTATCCAACATCTTCTTAAAGACTTCCAGTGTTGGGGCATTCACAACTTCTGGAGGCAAGCTGTTCCACTGATGAATTGTTCTAACTGTCAGGAAATTTCTCCTTATTTCTAAGTTGCTTCTCTACTTGATTAGTTTCCACCCATTGCTTCTTGTTCTACCCTCAGGTGCCTCGGAAAATACTTTGACTCCCTCTTCTTTGTGGCAACCCCTGAGATATTGGAACACTGCTATCACGTCTCCCCTAGTCCTTCTTTCTGTCAAATGTCCTTGACTCCCAGTGCAAGGAATGTTGTTATGGCTAAGTTTCCACTGCCCGCCCCCCCCCCAAAAAACCCCTCCCAATTTCCCAGGCTAAAAAATGTGGCAGTCAGGAACAAAAAAAGAAAAAAAATGGCTTCCAAAACTGACACCCAGATTGCTGGGGTCAATATGCTGACTCTGTAAACCATTTAGAGAGGACTGTATAGCACTATGAAGCCCTGGTATATAAATCTAAGTGCTATTGCTATTTAATTACCAAATTAGAGTTTCCTGTATCACAATTATGCCCTCTAGTGGTCATTTGGATTTTTTGTGGCTGAAATATGGTAGATTTCTCTGCAGCTGTGGTGCAAAAAAATCTAGCAGAACTGAAGTTTGCACAATCAACCTCAACTTCAGAAAGAATTTGTCTCACATTTACCTAAAGTCCATACTTTCGAACCAATGCTTAAACTAGAAATGTTCGTCCTTAGACACCAGCACTTCTCTGAATTTTGAGACCCAGTCCTTCATCACAAAAATGACACAATTCGCTAACTTATCAAAAGTACTTTAAAAAAAAAAACAATGGATATTGATGGCAAAATATGAGTCAATTAGGAGAGATGTACTAAAAATGTGTCCATATATTGCCATGCAATTTTCCTTCCTTTATTTAAAAATACCCTCCATCTGAAATGGAGGTTTGGAAGTATAACTGGAGAAAAATGAGAAGCAGAGAATAATTTGCATTTGTATTTATTAGTTTGTCAAACATGTACAAGGTAGCAGGTATAAATATAAACATGGACATGAATGAAAGAAGTGAGTACAAATACATGGGGACAGTAGGACAGGGATAGTAGGCACCCTGGTGTGCTTATGCACGCCCCCTTTACAGACCTCTTAGGAATGGGGTGAGTTCCACGGTAGACAGTTTAAGGTTGAAGCTGTGGGGGTTGAATGAAATTGATAGATTGAATGAAATAGGTTGAATGAATCGATAGATTGAACAAAATAGGTTGAATGAAACTGATAGATTGATCGAAGATAAAAAACATCAGGTCACCAAGTTAGAAAAGGCTTGACTGAAGTCTGGTGTATAGGAAAGCAGCTGGCAGAGCTGTATAGAAAAGGTCATCGCTCCTGCTGCTCTGATCTCCTTTATTTTAACAGTTACACTCACACATATGCACCTAACAAAACTCTCCAGTTTCATCCAGTTTCTAGTTAGCAAGGCAAGTTCTGCAGTCATCCAATCATCCAAAGTACTTGTAAATCTGTGTGCTCTGGAGCCTCCTTGTGGGTGAATCCTGTACTGCATCATCATTTTAAACATTCATTCTCTTCCATTAATGGCTGATTATTTATGAAATTAATTCTATTTTCATTTATTCCCAGTTCCGTTGCTTTTAGTTACTGGGGAGCCACTTGGGCAATTCTTTTTTTTAAGGGTCATTCTTTCGAACAGTTCAGTAAACCTTCTCAAGTAAACCTTGTTTGTAGGATCCAATCTGGGTGGGTGAGTTATTTGTTTGTTTGTTTGTTTGTTTGTTTAATTTATTCAATGTATATTGCTGCCTATTTGCACATGGCAACTCAAGGTGGCTTACAGAATATAAAACCACATTTAAAACAATAAAAGCTAACAAAAAGAATCAAATAAATTAATATACCCTGTTTCCCTGAAAATAAGACCTCCCCGGATAATAAGCTGAATTGGGCTTCTGAGCAAATGCGCTAAAAAATCCCTCCCTTGAAATTAAGCCTTGCCTGAAAATATCGCAACACAGCAGCAGCCATGCAGTGACCATGCTCGCCACCTCCTGCACTTCAAAATCAATAAGACCTCCCCAAAAATAAGGCCATGTGTTATTTTGGGGGTCAAAAGAAAATAAGACCATGTCCTATTTTCGGAGAAACGTGGCAGTACAATAACAAAATCACCTCCCACCCCTGGCAACAGCAGATCACAAGCCATTTAATGGGCTCCATCCCACTCTGGGTTCCCCACTGGCAGAACCAGTTCTTCAGCGACTTCCGGAAGAGTGTTTTGACTCTGTAAAGAACATTTGCAGAATTGGGTATGGCTAGTCAAGGCATACTCAAACTACGGCCCATGGGCCTGATACAGCCGTCCAATGCAAAGTATCAGGCCTGTGGAGTGGTGGGATGAAAAGCAGCTGCCAGCTTGCAAAGAAGTGCTTTAAAAGTCTTTAAAAGTCATTAAAAACAGTCTTTCAGATGTTTTTCACCATGTGATCCATTAAAGGTCATTAAAAGTCATTAAAAGTCTTTAATTTAAAGACTTAATGATTTTTAAAGACTTTTAATGGGTCACATGGCTGTGAAAAACATCTGAAAGGCTGTTTTTAAAGACTTTCAAAGACTTCAAAAGTCTTTAAATGACTTTAAAAACAGTATTTCAGATGTTTTTCACAGCCATATGATCCATGGCCGGTAGGGGAGTAGGGAAGAGCTGCTTTTAAAGTAGCACTTTAAAAGTGGGCGGGTGGGTGGGTGACATGTCTCCTAGCTTTTTCAAAATCAGCTGAAGTTGGCTAACGCTAATTCAAATGCAACCGCAGTATAATGCCTGAAGGAGAATTCGCCCACTGCTTTGATTCTTCCCATATATAAAGTACATCACCAAATTGGTTGCTGGACAATTTTGGTAGATATTCATGTGTGTATATACACATGCACAAGTGTGGCAAAAAGCAAATCAGTTTGGGAATTCTCCTCCAGGCTTAAAAGACCTTTAGCCCTGTAATCCCAAATAAGCAGGCCCATACTTCCCATTTAATTAGTAGTTTATTTATGTTGGTTAAAATTGTTCTTCATTTTAAATATGGTAAAGGGTCTCCTGCTTGTAAAAGGGGGGTTGGACTAGAAGATCTCCAAGGTCCCTCCCAACTCTGTTATTCTATTATTATGAAGAAACTAAGGCCAGAGGAAGGAGAAAACTTCTGATGAAGTACATAGATGTCAAAGACTATTGAAGTCACCATGACTACCCTGAATATTGAAGTGAACTTTCCCATCCTCAAAGAAATGACCAGAAGTTATTAAACTTATATATCTCAACATTTATACTTGGCCCTGCTTTCAGATGAATTCTTCAGTGAAGCCCAAGTTAGATTAATGTTCATTTTACCTATCTCTTTTTAACTAATTACAATTTACCTTTGAATGTGTATTGTCCCAAATTTCTGATGGGGCAGCACAGGGAAAGATTTATACCAACCAATCCAGCCACATGATATGTGGAAAAAAATGTTACATACAATACCAAATAAATATCCTACCTAGTTTGAAGAACCCAATAAAACGTGAATTACTCACAGTAAAATGAAGACACATCAGGGCCTGGGAGAATTCAAAGCAATTTGAAGGCTAACATAACTATTAACAGAATAGCAACTATTCCACATGTGTTTTCAAACTAAGCATAGTTTGATCAGCATAGAAGAATCAGGTGATTTTTTGACTCCATAAAATCACTATTGAGACTGGAGTTAAAGGGCCCTGGTCTCTTTTTGCAAGCATTTGTATAGCCAAGATACTGTAGACCAGGGGTGCTCAACCTTGGCAACTTTAAGATGTGTGGACTTCATCTCCCAGAATTCCCCAGCCAGTCATGGGCCAGTTTGCCAAGAACTGAATTTTGATCATGGAGATGCTGCAACAGACATGTGAAAACAGGTGCTAAGTCTCTTTATTCAGCGCCATTGAAACTTGGGTCACTAAATAAACTGTTAAGTCAAGGACTATCTGTATTTTAAAGCCATCTTTGATATTATTCAATATTGCATATTAGGTTCCATTAGTTAATAAACTCAGAAATTAGATGACTATGTACATTAGAAATTGCTATAAAAAATTTTTAAATCTGAAAGTAAAATAAATTGCTCTGTACTTGAAATATTTTAAGGCTACTCTTCTTATAGTAATGATACTACTGGCAGAGTTATCATTGTATTTTTTTTAAAATCAAACAAAACAACAGTACAGGGAGTCCTTTAACTTACGACTATTCCGCATCCAGTTTTGGTCACCACATTATAAAAAAGATGTTGAGACTCTAGAAAGAGTTCAGAGAAGAGCAACCAGGATGATTACAGGACTGGAGGCTAGAACTTATGATGAATGGTTACAGGAACTGGGCATGGCTAGTCTAGTGAAGAGAAGGACCAGGGGAGACAGGAGAGCATTTTCCAATATTTGAGGGGCTGCCAGAGAGAGGAGGGAGGTCAAGCTATTTTCCAAGGCACCTGAAGGCCAGAAAAGGAATAATGGATGGAAACTGAACAGGGAGAGATTCAACCTGGAAATACAGAGAAATTTTCTGACTGTGAGAACAATCAACCAATGCCTGAGGAAGTTGTAGGAACTTCATCACTGGAGGCTTTCAAGAAGAGACTGGACTGCCATCTGTCAGAAATGGTGTAGGGTCTCCTGCTAGGGTGGGGGAGGGGTTGGGCTAGATGACCTACAAGATCCCTTCCAGCTCTGTTAATCTAATCTAAGGAGAGTTTCAAATTATAACAGCTTTGGATAAGTTTCTTATGACCATCCTCAAAGTTATGACCGTCATACCACCCTCACAGACTTGTGATTGTAACGTGTGATCTTCCCAGTTGGCTCCCAAAAAACAACAGCTAGACTCACTTAGCTAAGTGTGAAATTCACTTGAAGACCATGGTAAAAATCGTTGTAAAATCATGTCTGGTCACATAAGTCCCCCCCTCCCCAACACTTGGTGACCAAAATTCTTATCCCAATTGTGGTCGTAAATCAAGGACTACTCCGGTTTGTTGTTTTTCCATGAGCTTTGCTGCCATCTTAGTGTTCTCAGCTGCTAATATACTTTAATTAGCAGTAACATCCTCAGCAAAAGGTGACCAAATGTAAAGAGAGGAAAAGGCAATATGAGACAGCCAGGGTTCAGTTATCTAGGCTCTCTGCTTATTAGTGAAGATGGGCCTTTTTGTCCCACTGGCTAGTTTAGATATATATTATATATAGCTGTGATTGCAGCATGCGGAGCCATTTGTTAGGGCACACCGGGTGTTGCCCTGTCAGCTCCAGCACACATGCGCCAGGGGTGGGTTTCTCGCCCCGTTCCAACCAGTTCGGTTGGAACGGGGCCGGCGGCATCCTCGTGCACGCGCGCAGCGCACGCATGCATACTAGCGTCTGTGCAATGCTCCAGCTGCTCCTGGAGGATCGCACAGGCGCTGTATACGTCCTGCGCATGCGTGGAAGCGTAGAACTTGTCAAAACCGGGTAAGGAGCGCGGGCGGGCAGGTGGGCCCTTTGCCGTTCCCGGAAGTTACTTACTTCCGGGTTCGCTGACCAACCGGTTCACAGGGACCGCCGCGAACCGGTTGAAACCCACCCCTGGCATGCGCGCCCTAGCCAGCTGCCTTTGACCTTCTTTTTCAGCCATTTTTTGCCCTCCGGAGGCTTCCCTGAAGCCTCTGAAGGAGGGAGGAAAAAACCACCCAACGCACAAACGGGAAGTTTGGGAATGGACTTCCAGTTTGCACGTTGGGGCGTTTTTCATGCTCCGGAGGGCGAAAAACAGCCCTATGAGCAACCTGGTAGTTCGGGAACAGTGACTTCCAGTTTGCCTGTAGGGCTGTTTTTTGCCCTCCGGAGGCTTCAGGAGACTTCAGGAGTGCGAAAAATGGCCCTACGGACAAACCGGAAGTCACAGTTCCCAAATGCCCAGGTTGCCCTTACGGCTGTTTTTTGCCCTCCAGAGGCTTCAAGGTGTCCTCCGGGGGGGGGCAGGGGAGGCTGTTTTCACCCTCTCTAAGCTCTTAGAAAGCCTCTGGAGCCTGGTGCTTGGTGTCATGCAGGGGGGATTGTATGCATATGCACGTGGGGTCACACACATAGCATTATGCCCACGCCTGACCCCCCAGCGCTCCCCCCCACACACTTTTCAAACATGATCCAAAAAAGGTGAGCCATCACTGATAGCATTGATGCTATTCTCTTCCATTTGCACTGGACAAAACATGATTCTTTAAGATCAAGCACATAGCTTTGGATAGTGGTGGGATTCAAAAAATTTTACTACCGGTTCTGTGGGCGTGGAGTAACTTGGTGGGTGCGGCAGGGGGAAGAATACTTCAAAATCCCCATTCCCTCCCCTCCTGGGGGAAGGATACTGTAAAATCCCCATTCCCTCCCCACCCCACTAACCTGCTTTCCACCTCCATTCTCCTGTGCAGGGCAACACAAGCAGACCCAGCCAATCAGCTGGGACTCGGGAGGCAGAGAATAGATGGTGGTGACTGGTGGTGGGGCCAGTCAGAGGTGGTATTTGCCAGTTCTCACAACTACTCAAAATTTCTGCTACTGGTTTGCCAGAATGTGTCAGAACTGGCCGAATACCACCTCCGGCTTTGGACCAGTTCTAGTCCTATTTAGAATAGGACTGTTGAATAAATATCATTGGAAAGCTTGAGAAATATCAATGTCTACTGAAAATGACTAAATAAGCTGAATAAATTTTGGTTGCCTGGTTCCCAAAGAAAGCCAAAGGACCTTGGTAAACCCAGGAGCAGCACTTGGAAGTAGGTAGGATTCCTTCCTAGGATTCCTCTGTTGATTATAAAGGTTCATAAGGGTGAAAGAGGTCGTATTGAGCCACAATGGCCCAGTGGTTAGAGTGCAGTACTTTAAGTATTTCTGCTGACTGCAATTTAGCAGTTCAAATCCCACCAGGCTCAAGGTTGGCTCAGCCTTCCGTCCTTCCGAGGTGGGTAAAATGAGGACCCAGATGGTTGGGAGCAAGAGGCTGACTGTAAACCGCTTAGAGGGCTGGAAAAGCACTGTAAAGCGGTATATAAGTCTGTGTTATTGCTATGGAAGGGTTCCAGGCTAATCTGATTGCTGTCCAGAAAGATAACCCATAATATCCATTTTTGGGGTTCCTCCACGATCTCCAAAGGGGACTGCAGACAATTTCTCTCTCCAACTCACCCCAGTCAGAGAAAGGCAGATCGCATTAAGCCCCATAGTGGAAGATATTATGGTGCTAGTAAAATGGAAATTCAGAGAAAACATATTGTGTGTAATGAACGCACCTAGTTGGACGAAACAATTCTTCATCCAGGAACTCCCAGTAGACAATTAAATCCAGAAGGCATGCTGAACAAACAAGCTCCACACCAGGTTCTTTGTTCTCAAGTGGCAATTATGGCAATCAAAATTAAGTAGCTAAAGTTGCATGGGGGTTAGTCACAATGAAAGCATCTTCGCATTTAATTCTGGAGCACTTTGTTCCCATTAGGATTGGTGAACTTTTGACTTTTCTTTTTAATGTGTCATTTCAGGAGTAGAAAGTTCTGTTTGTGACTATAAGAGACTTTGTGCCAAGTGATGCCTTGCCCTGCATTTGGAAACTAGTTATCTGGCAGCTCTCTGAGCGAGATAAGGTTTGTGCTGATAAATATTCCTCCGAAAGACTGTTGAGGACTATGACTGAAAGGAATTCAGTCGTGTAAATAAAAGAGGTTTTGCCGGGACCAAGACTTCATGCTTTTTAAGGAAGCCTGGGTCAGAACACCTGCAACTTTCGCAAACTAGTGGTCTCTGGATTCTGGGACCACAATTCCCAGAATTCCTTGAGTGAATGTTCCTAAGGGAGACATCAGTGAGACCGATGAACAGCTGGAGCCTGTTACCAGTGTGTCCATGCGCAGAGCTGCCAGACGAAGGGAACAGCTAAAGAACAGGGGTCGACTTGGGAGTAAGGCCACAGGTGGACAATGACTGGCCCCTCCCAGAGGAAATAAGAGGAGTGAAAGGGGAGTGGAGGGGAGTGGTGGGGAGTGGTGTTTGCAGGAGACAATTAATTTGCTTAATTGGTTTGTGGCTCTCCGAGATGACTTGCCAAGTTTTGCAGATATGGGCCTGGCAGCTCTCCAACCAAGCCAGATAAGGTCTGTGACTGTAAATGCTCCCTTGAAAGACTGGAATAAGCAGAATTCACAGTAAATTAATAAAAGGGGTTTCTTTCGGGATGAGTTTCCTTCATGCTCTTGGGTAGCCTAGGTCAGAACAGGTTTGCACATGTAAGTAAAAATAAGCACATACCCAATTTGGCCCAGTCACTACATTTCACATTTGGTGCTGCATTATTGACACTAAAGAGATGTTTGCGAATCTGCATGTTTTGGAAATTTTCACAATTTATTATATACGGTTTGGCATTAGCATCTGGATCCTTAAAAGTCAGCATCGCTAACCATAGCTTGAAGTTGGTAGTTCTTCTTGTTACATTTCAAGTTGAGCTCGATGCAAGGTTCCAAGTATACCTGAAGTTTACCGAGAAACGGTGATACTGGCCTTTCCTTCCACAACTGGCCAAGTGTTTACCGTCGTTGACCTTCAGACCTTTGAAAGTCCCCAAGTTGTGGAAGGTTGGCACGCACTGCAATCTCGGCTTGGACAAACACACAAAAGACCCACACGTAACATCAACCTCTAGGACACCCCAGCTCAGCAACTGAAACAACAACATGTCATCTTTATTAAGGAGTTCCCATCGTAATGTAACACAGAATTTTAAAGAAAGAAACAACACATGACTTGTTTTATGCCATTATTTTCCCCATCCAGAGAATGGTCAAATATTAGGGTTGGGGTTGGGTTTTTGTTTTTGTTTGTCTACACACATGATCATCTTAGCACTTAACAGCTCCGTCACTCATGTTCACAAGCACAAAATCCAAGGAGTAAAATCCAGCTAGTATTAAATTCTACATAGTTTAATTATCTGTAATTATGATTTTTCTCTTCTTTTAGAGCATCAAGTCACTGCGGTAAATTAATTCCATGTTCAGTGTCATTTTTTTATGCATTTACATAGGACAGTCATTAAAAACAGACACACGGAGCGAGTGAGCTCCCACAGGAAACAACATGCTTACATAGCCTGCAATTTTTTTAAAACTTTTTTTTTCTATTCCCCATCTCAAAGCACAAAGCAAAACAACAATGATGAACATGGAGGGGGGGGGAGAGAGGGACAGAGAGAGAGAGAGAAAGAAGGAAGACTCAAGTGAATAGCAGAAAGCTGCATTCATTCCATACAACTGAAACAAATACGGTTGCTTGGAGTTTGTTTGGTTTTTTTACAAAAGAATTGTTCTCCCATTTTTTTTAAAAAAAATGCTTGAATTCATTATTAAAGCACAAATGAAAAAAATAACATTAAAAATAGCTGAACATATATATATATTACACTTACTAAATATTTTCTTAATAAAAGTGCAATCTCGTAAGTAAATTAAAAAAAAATTAAGAAATCCATTTGAAATGGTCTGGAATTTGTTAACATGAACAAAAAGGAAAAACGGGCAGATTAACTTCAAATTTCATACCTATTACACCGTACATTTCAGCATCCAAATGGCAGGGTTTTTTTTTTCCCCACTCCGCCCTGAGCATTGGCAATTGTAAACCAAAGACAGGAAGTGCCCTAGGGATTATCTTCATATGGCTGAATGTATGGAAGGAGGAATACAAACATGTTGGATTATGCACATCACCCATTGCTCCAGTTACCAGAACATTGGGGAGCTACATAAACATGTAGGCTTCACATGTGTTCCAGTAAATACGGTACTACAGAGGAAAGCCCAGTCCGTATTGACAAGCTGGAAAAAATATATAGATAGTCAAGGATCCACAAGAGACCAGTAAAGTTGACCACATCTGTGGATGTCAACTCAAGGTTAACTGAGAAGAAATGCCATGCTCTGCTTGGTCTATGCATGGAAGTGGTGACAGGAACAATGGCATGTTGGACGGGGCTCCTTCTGACCGTAACTTAGCGGAAAGAGAGAAAGGAGCGTTCATGACTTATTTAATGAGGGAGTATATCTGGGAATCTTAATATTTCATTGTGTAAAATACGTGCTGGGTAAAATCCTTAGGACTTTTTGGCCTTGAATGCAATTGTGTCCTTCGTCCTCTTAGGTTTCAAAGGGCTTCTGGTCTAGCTTAGGGAAAGTAGAAACTTGTTTAAAGTAGAAAGAAGAATCTTGTTTAACACAGTCTGACTGGATTTAAGAATGGGGCTATTAAAACCCTTCCAAGACCTGCATCCAAGATTAAGTAAAGGCACAAATTAATCCCATACGTGTACACCAAGACTGCTACTTAAAAAAGGAAGAAGTAAACAATAAAGGAAGGATGTATCCAAATAATGACTCAACCAACCCAACAAGGATGGGAAAGAAAAGGGAGATTCTAAAGTCTTTGCATGTTAACCTCCTAGAAGGTTTAATGGAAAGCGGTCATATTTCTATATATTCAGATCAGGTAAGTACTGTGAATTGTGTTAGTTCCTGTACGGGCTACATACAGATGAAACTCACAAGTTATACAATATGCACATTTGGATTCTATCGTGGTTTCGGAACTAGGCAAAAGGAGCATCCACTTCATTGGACCAATAATAAATACTAAGAGGCCTCTGCGCACCTAGATGAGCACTTCTAATCCACCCACATTCAGACCTTTGCACAAATTATTAAAAGGAGGATGATTCGGGAGACCTTGGCAGTGCTATTGGCTTGTTAGGAATACACTGCCATCGGTTAGCACGAGGGATTTGAAGAGCAGTGACTGGACACTGCAGTTTGGAGTCGGTGCCAAGTGCCAGCGTGCCCAAAGTAGAAGCATTTTATTTTCAACCCCAAACAATGCAGGGTTTTAGAACCACTCCAAGTCAGGAAAACCCAAAAGCTCAATGCTTTAGTGATTCTGGGTTTTGGCCAAAGCAAAAACTGATTGTAGCTGATGAATGGCACCTATTCTCTCCCCTCAGCAGTTCCAAGTAGGATATTCCACTGGTTCAACCCAAAACCTTCCCAGAAACGTCAGTCTCTCACCTCAGCTGCCACCCATGTCTAGCAAGGAGCATTGCATCAGCTTCCTCATTATGTCCGCTGTCATCCTTCCTTTACTGCCTTGAGCTGGCAAAGTCCTTCACTTTTTTTTTCCCCTGCAGGCCACCCACACTGCTTGTGTCCAGGCCAAAGAAACTACAATTTGTTCTGTACACAGATCAGAACTGCTCTGTTTCATTCCAAGCGTGGACCAAAGCATTTCAAAGGGTGCGTGGTTTGATTCAGGCACCGGCTCCCTCAAACCTTCAAGTACAGAACCGCTGTTCCATAAAACAGGTTGCACAACCCTAACTCCAAAGCGAATCTTGATACATCTTGATCAAAGAACGGCAAGGATTCCTATTTCCCGGGTTCCATCCATTCTCTTTTTCTTGCACCAAGGCATCCTGGGAATCAGTCCTACATGTCTCTCCCATAGCTCAGTTTTCACTCAGTCAAGACCCAACTCTCTTAAGACTACACTAGCAATGACATTTAGGCTTACGTCCTCCCCCAAAGCACTTCACAACACTCTCTGGGCACTTTAGCAATAGTAATATTACTATGAGTAGAAAGATGAAGATTGAGCTCATGAAGGGCAATACTGTAGTAGACTTAAGATTCCCAGCTATGAAACAACTGTGTTGTTAGAATAGAAGAAGCAAGCCACGGTGACAATTACGTTGCGCTCCTGGCCCGCTTATTTTGGGATAGTGGCAAGAATGGATCGATGTCTTCTTTTTTTCAGTACAATATACATTTTTTTAAGTGCAGGAAGTAATTTAGAAGATGCTCCCTGGCCAGTTCCCTTCTCTGAGCTCTCAATCCCTCAGAGTCTGTGGCTTGGATTTTCTAAGAACCTACTTCCAATAGAGACTGAAGAGTTTAAACAAGGGAGGGTCCCCTCTGTAATTTTAGGGAAAGTACAGTGGAGGATGTCTTTTAGAAGGTATACATTTGATTCCAAAACTCAAAAGAACCCCTGAAAAATTTGGATGGCAAAAATCAAGGTTGGGTTGATGCAAGAAATGACCAGAATATGGTGGAGGTAGGGAGGCCCTAAAATTCAAAAGAAAATAGGAAAATGGAAAGATTCTCTCCATCCTAAAATAAGGCATCACAAACAATGCAACAGGCAGGAACAAGTCTTAATCATATGTGTATACATACACACACATATAGAGAGAGAGAAGAAAAAGAAGAATCCTTCAATTGCTTCAAGAGCGGGATAAAGATATTAAATATCAAAATAAGATGGGGCACATTCTCCACTTCACAATGACACCTTGACTTAGCAGCATAAAATCCTCCTCCCTCTAATTAGTGGAAAGGAGGCCATTTCATGGGTTTGGATCTCAGATGGTTACCCCCACGTTCTAAGTCACATGCCTGGCGAGTCCAGTTTTGCAAATGTCCAGTTTAAACCCTTTATTTCTCTTTCACGGCAGTGAAAACACATCCTTAATAGATTGGGGGGGGGGAAGAGGCAGCTCACGGGAAATTCACTTTATCCTTCCTTTTATAAGAAAATTTTTAAAAAATAAGAGAGGCAAAGCAAAGAAATGATGATGTTCATGGTCACGTCAACTACAAGTTCTACACGTCAATGTTTTTATCTCTTTTAAAAGCAGAAAAGGGGTGGGTGGGAGGGGAGTATCTGTTCCCAAGTGTGGAAGAAAGGAGAAGTGAGCAGGTTTTGTGAAGAGACGGGGTGGGAAATAGTTAACAATAAAAGGAAAAGGAGGGAGGGGAGGGAGAGATAAAGAGAGAGAGCGAGAGAGAGCGAGAGAGACTATGGCCTCATCCACTGCTTCTCCGCAGTAACCATCACAGGCTCTAAAAGAATTTTAAAAAAGGTCTTTCCAAGTGCCCCCACCCTCTCCCGCCATCTCTAAGTGGACTTTGGCTCCCCCGGTGTCGTTTTTTAACCCAAGCTGGTGATGTTGGCGCGGCCACCAGGGGGTGCAACTATGCGCTGAGTAGTACGCCGTGGGATATTATCGTCGATTTGTGCACCTACAAGTTGGAAAGGGAGAAAGAGAGAGAGAGAAACATAGTGAGAAACTGAAGATGTAGAAGACATATATGTATAACAGGAGCAATTCAATTGTGATTTCAAAGTACGTCTAAAGCGTTGACCGGCTGAATCGGACTGATCAATACAGGTATAGTCCTTGACTTACAACAGTTCACTTAGTGACCGTTTGAACAGCACTGAACAAGGTGACCAAGGACTCTTTCTCACACTACTTACCACCGTTGCAGCGTCTCCATGGTCATTTGATTTATCATTCGTATGCTTGACAACTGATTCACCGTTATGACGGTTGTAGAGTCCCGGGGGTGTGTGTGTCATGTGATCCCCTTTTTGTGACCTTCTGACAAGCAAAATCAATGGAGGAAGCCAGATTCACTTAACCACCATGTTACTAATTTAAGAAGGGTGGTGATTCACTTGACAACTGTGGCAAGAAAAGTCGTAAAATGGGACAAACTCTTCTAACAAATGTTTCACCTGGCAACATGAATTTTGGGCTCAATTGGGGTCATAACTCAAGGACTACTTATATATAGCAGGACTCTCCAACCATGGCAACTTTTAGCCTGTCCGACTTCAACTCCCAGAATTCCCCAGCCTTTGGCTAAAAAGGCTAAAAGTTGCCCTGGTTGGAGACCCCTTGACCTATAGGGTAATTTCATCTGGACTTGCTCTGTACTCCAGCGGTCGCCAACTTTTCTTGTTCCGCAGCGGTGGCAGCAGTGGCAGAGAGGGAGGGTACGGTTTCGCAAACAGAACCTAATGCCATACATTAAGCCTTGCATCCTCACCCGCCACTTGCGCAGCTCGGTTCTGAATGGGCCACAGACCAGGGATTGGGGATGCCTGCTGTCCTGGATGAGTGAAGTGGGAAGATCCCATACAAGCTTGGTCTGCATGGCATGGGCCAGGGGAATCCTAACTCATTTCTTCTTATCCTGCACTTTTTAAAATTAGACCAGTGGCGGGTTGAAGGCAGTACGCCCCAGTATAGGCGTTAACGGAGCCAGCCCGGAGCACGGATACCATTCCGGTATAGTGCTCCAGAGGGCCCACCCAAGCTCCTTACCGGTCTTTTAAGTCTTCTGCGCTTCCGCACACGGCGCATACAGTGCCTGCATGATGCTCCGCTGAGCAGCTGGAGCGTCATGGAGGCTCACGGAGGCGCTAAGACGCATGCGCGCATCCATGTGGATGCCGCCGGATCCAGAACCCACTACTGAATCAGACCCCAAAATAACATACATTCCATTAATAGTTTACGTTTCCAAGGCATTTAGATTTGCACTGCCTTCTACTATCTTAGACAAGGGTGATATAACCTCATTAAAAGTCTTGAAAGATTATTCCACTGGCGATAGAATCTGTACTGCGATGGCTGCTCGGTTCTTTTCTCTTCCTTTGTGAACTAAACCATACAGGTAAGTCCTTGACAAGGTGGATAAAAAATCGATGATTTTAAAATATATGTATTTAAAAATTTGGATTTTTTTAAACATTTGAATCCGATTTTTTTTTTAACTATATTTATTTTAATAAAATGCTTTTGGAGTCAAAATCTACCCAAAGTTAGTTTTCTGTTTAAGATACATTAATAACTTAGTTTATTCAGCATGAAATGGAGCTCAGTTATGTAGCATGAGGCTGTATATTCCTGCAATATTGGGACTGTTGATGAGGTTGGTCAGAGGAGGAGCCGCTGCGGGACAGAGATAAACAGTTGCTCTTTTAAAATTATGATTTAAATCAAGTATATTTAAATCAAGGCATTTTACTAGCGATTTAAATCATAATTTAAATTGTGATTTACCGGATTTTTGGAGTATAACATGCACCAAGGTTTGGAAGAGGCAAATTTAAAAAAAAAAGTTTTTGCACTCTGCAAACCTCCCAAAAACAGCACTTTTTCGTGAAAACGGGCCCGGTTCCCCCCCCCCAAAAAAAAGGGCATGAATAGCCTTTAGGAGGCTTGTAGAGTGCTCCTTGGGGGTGGCAAAAATGATCAAAAAGCAGGCCCATTTTTTGTCAAAAAAAAGGGCATGCATAGCCTTTAGGAGGCTTATAGCGTGCCCTTGGGGGCTGGGGAGGGGACAAAATTGAACAAAAAACAGTCCGTTTTTCATTTATTTCTGCCCTCCCCAACCCCCAGGAGCACTCTATAAGCCTCCTAAAGGCTCTGCACGGCCATTTTGGTGAAAGGGGGGGGGGGGTTTCGGTAGGCAAAAACTGCTGTATCCAGTGTATAAGATGCATCCAGATTTTCAGCCTCTTTTTTGAGGAAAAAAGGTGCATCTTTATACTCCGAAAAATACGGTAAATCAAATCCACCCTGTTCCTTGACTTACAACCACTCCCTGAAAAAAAGTGACTGTTAAAGCGGTCCTCACGGTCACGTGATCAAAATTCAGATGCTTGGCAAATGGCTCCTATTTATGACGTTTGCAATGTGCCGGGGTCATGGGATCCCTTTTTGCGAACCTTCTGGCAAGCAAAAGTCCACGGGGTTGCCAGGTTCACTTAACAACCATTTTACTAACCTAACAACTCCAGTGATTCACTTAACAACAGCTGCAAGGAAGATTGCAAAATAGGACCAAGCTCAATTAAATGCCTGACTTAGCAACAGAAATTTTGGGTTCAATTGTGGTCATAGGTCTGTAAGACCGCAAAACTCATTTAACAACTGTCTTGTTTAGCAATGGAACATTTGGGCTCAACTGTTAAGTTGTTATAGGTCGAGGACCACCTGTACAGCTTAATGTTGTTCCATTATTCTGAACAACGCTCATTTCAGTCCGTAATTCTGGAAACTGCAGTTTGGAGATGCTGAAGTATCTCACTGAGATCTCCATTCAAGCAACCCAAAACATGTCTCAGAGCAGGGTTGGCAACCTTAAACACTCAAAGAGCCACAAACGTCCTAATCAGAAGCCCCCCGTTCAATTCTGGACCCGACCTAAAGTCCAGTTTCCCCACCAGAGTCTCCTCCTAGTGAGACTTTTTCCTCTACCTATCCTAACCAAAAGACCTAATAATTGTGGAGCCAACCAGCGACAGGAAGCCACAGCAGAGGGATGAAAGAACCACATGAGACTCCAGAGTTGCTGACCCATCCAGGGGATGATAAACTAGCTACATTGAGTCCTACTATCTGTATTTACTCCTACAACACTGAACCAGAGATAGTAAGCAGAGGCCTCTAAGCTAGTAAGCAGAGTTCCCTTACATCCTCCCCCTTCTCCCTGAATCTTCTTCCCTCCCACAATGCCAGTCAAATAAAGCAAAGACTCGTAAAAATATGTACCCGACAAGCTAAATCCAGACTGGTGCAAATTCCTCACAGGTGGAGCCTGCTGTTTCGCTGGGGAAGTCTTGGCTGAGGAAGCTGGCGTGACCGTTTTTGGTGTCACCGAAACTTCGCAAACAGGGCCGTCGTACAAACCGCGTGGGACACCCCTCAATTCAGCCAGCTTGAGGGAAAAAATGATGTTGAGGCAGAGAGGAAGAAAAGAAAGAAAAGTTGTGAGAAATATTTGGCAATATAGGAATACATAATCCAGTTGCTTTCGCTTGGATCCTTTACATCTTCTTAGCTTCTCAGTTGAAGTCCACAGGTCTTTTTTTTTAGCAGATTTTTTTATTATTTTTTCCCTTCTACAACATCTTACAGTCATTACATAAACATTGTTATGTCATCATACCTGTACATGTATATAATATTTAGCTTCTATATTTGCATATCTTTATACACATTTCTATATATATTTATCTAGAGTTTTTTGGCTTCATTAATTTTATTCTTGTTTTGCAGCCATTTGTACCAATTGTTCCAAATCTCATAATATTCCAAGTCTTCTTTATTTTTTAATTTCAGTGTTAATTTGTCCATCTCTGCACAATCCAAAGTTTTTTTTATCACTAATTCGTCCGAGGAGGTATTATTTTGTTTCCAGCATTGGGCAAATGCTATTCTAGCTGTAGTTAGCAGATGTGTTAATATGTACTTAATTTTCTTTGTATATTTCCCATTGATTATTCCCAGTAGAAAGATTTCAGGTTTGTATTTTATCTGTTCTCCTGTAATTTCTTGCACCCATTTCCAGATTTTTGTCCAATATTTTTGTGTTTCCGGGCAGGTTCACCATATGTGATAATAAGTCCCTTGTACTTTTTTACACTTCCAGCAGGTCGGCTTCATGTTTGGGTACATTTTAGCTAATCTTGTTGGCGATAAATGCCAACGATAAAACATTTTGTATATATTTTCTTTAAGTGCTGCTGATCATGTTAGTTTATAATTTGTGTTCCAAATTCTTTCCCAATCCACTAGATCTATGTTGTAACCAAAGTTTTTGGCCCATGCTATCATGCAACCTTTAATTCCACCCATCCCCTGGTTTTTTAAGTATTTCTACTTATGATCTCCTTAATATAGCTAACATAACACCTTCAGCAGACAATGGCAGGCTACCTCAAAGTCTTTTCCTGTCCTAAAACCATGTGCTTGTGAGACCACCAACAGCTGGTGGAAGAACATCAAAAGCTTATCAGGCCTTCACGCAAAATGTTGGTCTGTGGGGACATTTGCCCCAAGGAGACAGACTTAAGATGCTCCAATTAAATTTAAGAAAACTTCAGGTATTCTCATAGGGTGTGCACCAGGGCAATTGTGGGACTTTGTACGAAGCACATTTGCTAACAATTTCAAATTAGAAGCATCGAAAGAATACATGGAAGATTAAGTGCAGACCTGGATTGCAAGACAGAAAACCCTTTTTTTAAAAATCAAGAACTTATATCAAGAGCTGCATCACTCTAGCCTACCGCATTAAATAGGCCTACAGTGGTTCGGAGAAGCAGGCTGCATATTTTGAGATATTAATCCATATTTTCTCAAGAAACTCAGCCAGCCTGAAGATTGAAAGTTTGAGATGAGCACGAACTCATAATTCTTGGCTGTATTTCCATACATTTCCAACCACGTGATCAAAAAGATCCGGTAGTTTCCAACAAAGCAAAGTGCTAATCTTCAAGATTTGCCCAGCTTTTAACAGGCCCATTTTGTATTTATTTTATAATTTGCAAGACCAGATCCATAAAGATGGTGATGATTCAAGTTACTTACCCTGCTTCTGGCTTTGATACGTTTGTAAACAAAGTCAGGGAAAGGTTTCCTAGGAATGTATCGGCCAGACCCTTCAGTTACATGGAGATTACCATCCTCCAGCACAATTTTTCCTTGGCTGATGACTACTAAAGGAGACCCACGACACTCCATGCCTTCGAAGATGTTATATTCCACATTCTGGAAGACATAAGAAGTTGGTGAGTATTTGGCCTCAAGGAAAATTGAGGTGCTACTATCCAAAATAATCCGTCCTTGAAATTACATCTCTGGAATTACATGAACACTTCAGTGGTGAGATTCAAGTAATTTAACAACCGGTTCTCTGCCCTAATTATTTCTTCCAACAACCAGTTTGCCAAACTGCTCAGAAAGTTAACAACCGGTTCTCCCGAAGTGGTGCGAACTGGCTGAATCCCACCACTGGAACACTTCCTAGATATGTGGTGTCCTAGGTGGTCTCTAAGGGACGTGGTAGCTCAGTGGCTAACAAGCTGAGCTTGTTGACCAGAAGATCAGCAGTTCGAATCCCTAGTGCTGTGTAATGAGGTAAACTCCCATTACTTATCCCAGCTTCTGCCAAGCTAGCAATTCGAAAGCACGTAAATAATGCAAGTAAAAAAAATAAGAACAACATCTCCATGTCATGTGGCCGCTGTCACCTTCCCACCAAAGGTGGTTCCTATTTTTCTACTTGCATTTTTTGCATGCTTTCAAACTGCTAGGTTGGCAGAAGCTGGAACAAGTAACGGGAGCTCGCTCCATTACGTGGTCCTAGGGATTCGAACCGCCGATCTTTCTGATCAGCAAGCTCAGCATCTTAGCCACTGAGCCCTTAGGTTACATTTGTCAACCCCCAAGTCTCAGGCCAGCAAACAGGTTCCAGAAAAATAATTGACCAGATTTCTTTCTAAGGAAGTTTGAACAAGGCTGATTTTTGTATCTCTATAACAACTTGAATTTGTTTTGGGAAAGCAAACTTCAAAGAAAAAATGGCTATGGCAAGTAAAAACTTTTCCCCCAGATTAAGATTGCCAGTTTATTACTTTGGGTGAATTTTTTTAAAAAAGTATCCTTCTAAGCTGACTAAGGTATTTCTGGAAGCCAGTTTGAAACCCAGCATCTGCTCTTTAGCCTTACCAACGAAAATACCTTTTGATTTCAATATACTTTGCATTCTTAATGCAATATACGTGTATTCAAATACATTTCAACTTTGCATTCTTTCAGGTTTTGCAACCAAACATTAATCACTCAAAGCTATTCAACTGCATGATGGAATCTCCTTGTGAAGGGAGAGATTTTAGAGAGATGATCAACACTGCCTTCGCCCCAAATCCTTGCCTAGCGGTAATAACTGTATCTTTGTAGTAGGGAGTGTGGGGGAAGAAGATTCATAAGTAGAAACATACAGAAAATGTGATTTCTAAAAATTCCCTGGGCTTTTCGCCAGCAGCTCGAGGAGATATAAATAAGACAACAAAGCACTTGTTCGTTTGCCTTTCTCTTTTTTCCCCTCAAGGCCAAAGAAGCAAAAAATGCTCCTATCAAATTGTCTAAAAGGTCAATTACAACATTTCTTTTTGGACTGTGTCTCCGCTTCTATTGCTGCTCTTCGGAGAATGCCCTGCTCCAGTTCTATCAGGGGTTGAAATAAACAGTAGAATCACTAAACCAAATCTCAAAAATTATTTTTAAATCTGAATTAGTATTCTACTAAATTGATAAATACAATGCAATTATGTTTACAAAGAGACCTTCGGATTTATTAAAGATGAATGCACAAATCTAAAAGGGAGGGTGTTAGGAATATAAACCTAATGGTTGGGTTGGCAATATATAAATCATGTAACAATGTTGTACCTGTTTCTTTAAATCATACTGTAAAATGTGATTGGTTGCTGTTTTCCTCAATCGGCCATAAGAGGGAGCCAGAGTGACTGTTAGCTCACTGTTCGGTAGATACTGGGCTGATCTGATCTGAGTGCCGTGAGCTATTTTAAGTTTTGCAACTGTTAGCAAACTTTGAGTACTGAACTGAACTGATTATATGATACTGGATTATGTTATTTGGATTATCCCTTAACTGAAAGACATTGATGACTGACTGTCTTATCCGTGTATGATTTGGACTGTTTGATGGACTCTGATACCTCTATTTCCACGAAAGTAAAAGCCTATTTAAACTGCAGCGTCTCTGTATGCTGGTTTGTGTGTTCTCCAACACAACTCTAACAATGCTTTGCTGACCGTACTCGCTCTCCCAAAGGGGAGCTTACTCAACAGAGGGTATGAAAATTCAAATGCACTGATACCGTTCTTAGCCTATTGAATTTCACTAGTGCAATCTTCCAGATATTCAAGAAGAGTTCTTTCCCCATTCACATACTAGGTAAAGGTAAAGGTTGACCTTGCACATATGTGTTAAGTCATTTCCGACTCTAGGGGACGGTGCTCATCTCCGTTTCAAAGAGCCAGTGCTGTCCGAAGACGTCTCCGTGGTTATGTGGCCAACATGACTAAAGGCCGAAGGCACACAGAAAGCTGTTACCTTCCCACCAAAGATCGTCCCTATTTTTTCTACTTGCATTTTTTATTTGCTTTTAAACTGCTAGGTTGGCAGAAGCTGGAATAAATAACAGGAGCTCACGCCGTTACGTGGCACTGGGGATTCGAACCGCCGAACTGCTGAACTTTCTGATTGACAAGCTCAGCATCTTAGCTACTAAGCCACCGCATCCCTATGTTCACATACTAGGGATTGACAAATGTAGGGAGAGAGAAAAAAATCCTCATTTTCAATCCTCCAAAAATTGATGAGTTTTTTTTCTTTTTAATACCCCAAACAACTTCAAACAGATAATCTGTCAATGTTTCTTTTTTTTTTCTTTACCCACCCCCCCTCCCGCCGGTTGTCAGATGTTACAAAAGATATTTGCCAAGCTTGGACTGGCAAGGTTTTCATTATCTGTCAAGATAAGGCAAAGTTTGGGTTGTGATCTTGATTGGACCAGCAGTGAAGGAAGAGATAGTGTGTATTTCAAAGCACTTTCCCCGCAAACATCCTCAAAAGAAGTTGTGCTGATAGTAGTAAATGATTGATTTGATTTAGACTTGTCTGCAACTGGGCATAGGCGTTGATGGGTAATCACAGGA
Source organism: Thamnophis elegans (assembly GCF_009769535.1). Lineage (NCBI taxonomy): Eukaryota > Metazoa > Chordata > Lepidosauria > Squamata > Natricidae > Thamnophis > Thamnophis elegans. The sequence continues at coordinate 30,172,180 of NC_045553.1, read as the reverse complement.
TGCAAACGGTTGTTGACAGGCCGAAACACACGACTCCCAAATCTCAACCCCATGTTATGCGGTGATGTGCATCCTGCATGCTGATTGGTTGATCTGACTTCCTTTTGGTGCTTTGAGGGGTCTCCAACCTTGGCAACTTTAAGACTTGCTGGCTGAGGAATTCTGGGAGTTGAAGTCCACAAGTCTTAAAGTTGCCAAGGTTGGAGACCCCTGCCCTACAGCATCAAGGCTATAATGATGTGATTAATGGCGTGTCAGCCTCTAGGTCTTCCCACTGCAGTTCGGCATTTCCACCAGTATACTGCCCTCATTTTTAATCTGCAAACTTACTATGTTGTGCGTCTTGGCTGAGATCGTCTTGACGTTGTCAGGATCCCAGATCACCAGGTCAGCATCAGATCCCACTGCAATGCGCCCCTTCCGTGGATACAGGTTCAAGATCTTGGCTGCTGTGGTACTAGTGACAGCAACAAACTGGTTCTCGTCCATCTTGCCAGTAACCTGAATCAAAGGAAAGAACGGTCACAGTGGAAAAACAACATCAGCAGTAGAGGGGTGGGGCGAGGGGGACCTAACGGGGTCATCAAAGAAACAGCTTGTGATCATCCGTGCCCATACTGTTCTGAGAGAGAGAAGGAGGGGTTTTAAGTTGCCTGCAAACGGAATTATTTTGTTGAGCTACGGCTGACTCTTTGGCGCAGTGGTTAGAGTGCAGTACTGCAGGCTACTTCAGCTGACTGCTAGTTTGGCAGTTCGGCTGTTCAAATCTCACTGGCTCAGGGTTGACTCAGCCTTCCATCCTTCTGAGGTGGGTAAAATGAGGACCCGGATTGTTGTTGGGGGCAATATGCTGACTCTGTAAACCGCTTAGAGAGGGCTGAAAGCCCTATGAAGCAGTATGTAACTCTAACTGCTATTGCTATTGTTTTGGAATTGTGGAGCTTTTGCTCGTATTAGGACTGGAAATTATTTTTTTTAGGTGGATTTGTACCTGATTCCTAAATGCTATTGCTATTTGCATTTGAACGCTATTGCCCAGCTACAAATTTGTTCTAAGCAAACCAAGTCCCCTAAGCGGAGAAAGACTGGACTTAATTGTGCTTTCCAGAAAGCTAAGAAGAATCCCTTCTGAAACGCTTCTCACGCCCCTTTTCTTTCCAGGGGCCAAGATCTTTTTTGCATGACGACTATCTAGGCTGCAGCTCTTCCTCCTGTCTCCCATTCCCACATATCACTACAGCTACAGAGCTAGATGAATGCTAATCACAATGGGGTTTCAAATGATAGTATCCTATCGAAGCAAGGGAGAATCTCTAAATGTTTTCATCCTGATCTGAACCTCCAAGTTTATTGCCTAGATGCCAATAGGTTCAGGCCCTCTGTATCAATGTTCATCAACTAAGTTGGCATGGGAAAACCTCTGCCAACCTGTGACTGCAAGGGACTTGGTTACAGATGGTTGACATGTTTAGCATTGGTAGGCTTGATCCCAATCCAATCCAAAACAACCTACCACGGCTTTATCCCAGATGATGGACATCCGTTCCTCAGTTCCATTGGTTCCTTGCGGGATCAAAGTGAAATTGTCCTTCCCAACAGCTTTCTGGGCAGTATTGAAAGTACAGTGGCCACTGCCAGTTACCTGGAGATCTCCACTGGAAGCAGAAGACAAGAGTTGCTCTATTCATCAACGACAGAATGACAGAATGACAGAAAAAGCAAACAAACTGCACAATTGCTCACTGCATGTAACAAACTTTGCCCAGGACTACAAATTATTCATCTCTATAAATCACCTCTTTTATTACCAGCTGTGGTATTAAATCTTAGCTTGGGAGGAAGGACTGGAATTTTGAGCCATACATTTTGAAAAGCTTCCCAGGTTCAATTAGTGGTGCCAAGAGGATATATGTGCATAGTAAGACTTTCCTTGATAGAAAGTGGAGCACATTCGCAGCCTACGTCTCAAATATCCCAAACAAATGCAGAGGGGATGAATAAATCGGAGAGGAAGAGAATGTGTGAAGACAGCCTTTTAACACAACAGTCTTGGTCAACTTGGTGCCAAACCCGAGCCATCTGCATGGGACACAGAATTTTTTTCTCCTGCTGTGCCACACATTTTCTGTCAAGAGTTTGTTGCAGCAATCACACCCAGAAAGCACACACAGGTAACTGATTCAGCAGGATTCATTAACTTCTCTTTATATACAATATCACACGAAGTAAATATACAATACCAAAAGCAGGTTTTCCAATGTTTCCAGTTCAGAGCAGCAGACCACTCGTGAGCTCAGCACAGACTCAGAGCTAAAGAGCTAAGCCACACCCAGGCTCCAAACTGTTTCAGCTCCCATTGGCTGACCTTGTTACTAATCCCTATTCCAGTTCATGAATTCTCTCATACACTGACATTTTCCGTCTTTTGAGATCAGAGTCAACTCATATAAGGATCGTCACCATTTCCAACTCAACTCACCAGGACAGCAGAGAATTGAGGAAGTCCGGAGTAGTCGGGTCAGGACTCAGTGGTGGAGCAGTGACAAAAGCAGCTGCTTTGGCCCAGTTTTTACTCCAGTAATGAGATCCGTCGGTACCTAAGCTTGCTGCAATGGGCTCGCCATACACCACAGTGCCTGTTAATCAAGACAGGATCAACAGGACAATTATTGCCAGACTCTAAAGCAACCCACCTTCCCTCTTGGCTTAGTTTGAAAGAAGAACTGGAGAGCAAAGTCATGGACATGAGATTTGCTATCCACCAGGAATCAATATGATGGCAGTGATGCATAAATAATATTTGGTTAATCAACACACAGGCAAACAAATAAGCGTGGAAAGTGCCTTATTCAACGCTGATGCAGATTCAAGAATGGTATTTTCTCATGCAGCCCTTGGTGGGACTTTGGCCAAGGCACTGCTAGTTAAGAACCCGGGGGGGGGGGGAGGAGGGGAAATGGGAACTTTTGGGTATTGTTCTAGTGTCAATGAAGATATGAACAAAAGATGTGTGGGAAAATGTGTAATTCATTCTCAGTAGGAAGGTTGCCGGACTCCTATTGAAAAAAAGAGGCAATGAAGCCACTATGTCAGGGGTGTCAAACTCAAAGCTCAGGGGCCGGATCCAGCCTGCGGGGTACTTAGATCTGGCCCACGGGAAGCAGCAAAGGACTGGCCCACAGTGTTTCTACCAGTGAAAACAGAGCTCGGGAGCCTGTTTTCACTAGCAGAGTGCTTGGGCCACCACAGGTGCACCCAACAGAAGTGACCTCGAGCTGGCCATGCCCCAACATATTCCCAACACAATCTGAGTATCAACTGTGGCCAGAGGTGGGCTCCTACCAGTTCGCACCTATTCGGTAGAACCGGTTCGTCAAATCTACCGAACCGGTTAGAAGAGGTTCCACCAGTGGACCCGGAAAGCAGGCCACACCTACAGAAGAGGTTCCAATTTTTTTTGAAACCCATCACTGGTCCTTGGATATGATTATTCTACACTATCATGCTCATATTTATAAAACTCAGTGCCTCTGTGAAAGGTAAGGATGACTACTGCGTTTGTGGTGCAATCAGAACATTGCGTGTGTTAAAAGTTGTTTTAACGCAAACCAAAGATGCCTTTTAAAAAACACGTTTACATCATATTCTTATGCATGCCAGTGCTGTGCGTGAGGTAATTTAAGGTGGTTCTGACAAGTGTCGTCGGCATCTTCATATCTGGTCACATGGGCAGCAAGCCACTCCCATCTGGTCACATGGGCGGAGGCCACACCCACAGAGTAGGCCACACCCACAGAGTAGGTTCAAACAATTTTTGAAACCCACCACTGACTGTGGCCCAGTTTGGATTCAATGGGAAATCTTTTTTTCAAGGCATCACACGTAACTCTATTATTATCGTTTGATTTTTAACCCTCCTCCCTTTATTTAACTTAACCCACTTGCCAGCTTCTTTTTTAATTCATGCAACAGAGCAGCTGATGATAAATAAAAGAAAGGAAGGCCGCAGCATGCCATAATTCAGTGACTGCACTCTGCTGAAACACACATTAAGCTGAGGACCACAGATAAGGGTTTATAAGCGCTGTAAAACCTCCAGAGACAAAAATGCTTATCTAATTATTTAGACTGCATCATGTCCTCTTCAACTACTTTCTTGCATAAAGAGGAGTGGGGGGGGGAGAATGGGGGGAAGAAGGAAAAAAACCTTCATCTTAAAAACAGCTACACCTAACGAAGCTTTATTATAAAAATAATAAAGCTTAAACAATACAAGACAGAGAATACAAGTGTTCTTGGTGCTATTTAACTGGCAATTCCAAGAAGGGTGGGATTGTGGGGAAATATTTTTGCCTGGGACTAATAAAAGAACCTGGTGATGAGCAGCAGAAGTAAATATATGTTCTGAGACTGTCTCACACCTTAGGCTTATTTTTAAACACTTACCATATTTTTCAGAGTATAAGACGCACCTTTTTTTCCTCAAAAAAGAGGCTGAAAATCTGGGTGTGTCTTATACATCGAATACAGCATTTTTTGCCTCCCGAAGCCCCACCTCTTTCACCAAAATGGCCATGCATAGCCTTATGGAGGCTTTCAAAGAGCTCCTGGGGGTTGGGGAGGGCACAAATGAGCAAAAAACTGGCCTTTTTACCCCTCCCCCAGCCCCCAGCAGCACTCTATAAGCCTCCATAAGGCTATGCATGGAATCTTTTTGACAAAAAATTGGACATTTTTGCTCGTTCCCTCCCCCCCCCCCACCTCCCCAGGCACACTCTGCAAGCACCCCAAGGCTATTCATGCCTTTTGAGGGGGGGGGGACGGGAGGTTTTGGGGAGGTTTGCAGAGTGCAAAAACTTTTTTTTCCCTTTTGGAAAGCTCTTTAAGTGATTGATGAGAATTACATTGATCAAGTGCTGTGCCAGCAGAAACACCTACCTATCTACTGTATTTCTCTCTATCTCTATTTCTCTCTATATATTCCTTTATCTACCTACCTATCTAACTACACACTCCCTTTATTTCTCTCTCTCTCTATCCCTTTATCTACCTACCTACCTAACTACTCTCTCTCTCCCTACTTACCTACCGTATTTCTCTCTTTCCCTCCCTCTCTATCCCTCTATCTATCTACCTACTTTTTTTTTTTATTTGCCTCTCCAAAACCTTGGTGTGTCTTATACTCTGGTGCATCTTATACTCCGAAAAATACGGTATTTTCAATGCGTAAAGCATGAACATGATCAGAGGTGGTATTCTATTGGTTTGCCTGAAACAGTAGCAGAAATCGCAGGTGGCCCCACCCACCTGTTCTGGCTCTATGGCATCTGGTTTAGGCCCCTTTTTAGCAAAAAGTGCATGCATGGAAGGCTTAGCACATGCACTCACATTTGCGAACCGTTAGAGAAGGTAAGTAAATACCACCCCTGAACATGATAAAGACTGCATTACCAATAGATTTCCAGGGACAAGGCTGTTCAGGAAAGCCAGATCCTAGTCCACCATACAAGGGGGACAATAATGTTTGTTTGCCACCACAGCAAGGCAGAATTTCAATACTGTAACACTGTGAAATGCTGCTTATATTGTATTTATTTGCTTATTTTTTGGAGAGATAGGTTAAGGACGGTAATGGGACCCATCCCAGGGCACTCCTGCTCTGGTTCACGCCTGTATTAGGAACAACAACAATGGATGACAACAGCTGAAGGCTGTCTTCAGAAGGAAGATGGGGTTGCCTCTATCAGAATGAGGAATGCTGCAGGAGTTAGGACCCTCCCAAGGGATATATTCCCAAATGTCAGGAATATGGGTCATTTTTCATTCCAAAAGCAGATTTGAGGAGAGCAAAAAGCAACCACCAGACCTCCAAAGTTGGAAACGTTTTAAGACTCGTGGACTTCAACTCCCAGAATTCCCTAGCCAGAATTCTGGGAGCTGAAGGCCACAAGTCTTAAAAGTTCTCAAATTTGGCAACCCCAGTGATCTAATGCTTTTGCTCAGATTATGGAGCTCTGTCCAGTTCGGTTGTCCAGCTGGGGTTGCCACAAAGAAGAGGGAGTCAAACTATTCTCCAAGGCACCTGAGGGTAGAACAAGAAGCAATGGGTGGAAACTCATCAAGGAGAGAAGCAACCTAGAACCGAGGAGAAATTTCCTGACAGTTAGAACAATTAATCAGAAATTAATTAAACAATTAAACAGAACAATTAAAAGAGAAATTGCCTCCAGAAGTTGTGAATGCCCCAACACTGGAAGTTTTTAAGAAGATGTTGGATAGCCATTTGTCTGAAGTGGTGTAGTGTTTCCTGCCTAAGCAGGGGGTTGGACTAGAAGACCTCCAAGGTCCCTTCTAACTCTGGCATTGTATTGTATTGTATTGTATTGTATTGTATTGTATTGTATTGTATTGTATTGTATTGTATTGTATTGTATTAACACATATAGAGAGCACCTGCTAACCATTCAATGTTTGGGACTCCAAACAGCCCCAATATCTTTGGGTTTCCAGCCTTCTACCAATCTGGAAGCACCCTTTTTAATCCAGTTCCGGATTTGCAGGGAGGAGTCGGTACACGGAAATCGAAATCCTGTTTGTCTAGCTTGCTGCACTGACATATGGAAAAGCAGGTTTATGCTTTGTGTAAATAAAAGACGGAAGAAGCTGTTGGAGGGAATCCTGCTTAGCAGGGCGGGGTGGAGACCGTGAAGGGAATAATAAAAGAATGGCAGTGTTAGCAAGCAGGGACTAAAAAGATGAGGTCACTTTCCTATTTGCAAAACTAGCATTAGCAAAACTACCGAGCCAGCTGGTGGAGTACCAGAGAGGAAATGGATTTTAAACATCCAGTAGCCTAACAAGCTACTTGGAATGTGCAACCAGCTCCCTGCAAAAAATTCAACCGCTCTGGAAGTTTTAAAAATATCCAGCTAGGCATCCCATCATCTCGGAGATTTATGACGCTTGCAATGAAACAAGAGTGGAAAAACTAGTCATTTTTTTCCTCATCAGGCTTAACAGAATAATAGAACAGAATAAGAGTTGGAAGGGATCCTTGGAGGTCTTCTAGCTCAACCCCCTGCACCATTCCAGGCAAGTGACTGTCCAGTCTCTTCTTCCAGAGGGAAGAAGCCCACAACTTCCAGTGTTGGAGCATTCACAGCTTCTGGAGGCAAGTTGTTCCACTGATTAATTGTTCTCACTGTCAGGAAATTTCTTCTTAGTTCTAGGTTGTTTCTCTCCTTGATTAGTTTCCATCCATTGCTTCCTGACCTACTTACAGGTGCTTTGGAGAGTAGCTTTTCCCCCTCTTTTTTGTGGCAACCCCTAAGATATTGGAACACTGCTATCACATCATCCTTAGTCCCTTTTTCCATTAAACTAGACATACCCAATTCCAGCATTATATATTTTAGCCTCCAGTCCCCTAATCATCTTTGTTGCTCTTCTCTGCACTCTTTCTAGAGTCTCCACATCTTTTTTACATTGTGGCAACCAAAACTAAATGCAGTATTCCAAGTGTGGCCTTACCAAGGCGTTATAAAGTGGTACAGATAATCCTCAACTTACAATAATTCGTTTAGTGAAGGTTCAAAGTTACAAAGGCACTAGTGGGGGGTTGCAGGTGGTACGCCCCGATACAGACGTACCGGATCCTGCCCAGAGCACCGGGTACCGTTCCGGTAAGGTGCTCCTTACCTGTGATTTAAGCCTTTGGCGCTTCCGTGCATGGCGCATATGGTGCCTGCGTGATGCTCCGCCGAGCAGCTGGTGCATTGTGGAGACTTGCGGAAGCGTCGCAGGCAAGTACAATGTGTCTGCGCGCACCGTGTAAGTCCATGTGAGTGACGCCGGGGCCGTTCCAACCCTACCGGTTGGAATGGAATCCGGAACCCACCACTGAAAGGCACTGAAAAAAGTAGCTTATGACCAGTTTTCACACTTACGACTATTGTAGCATCCTCATGGTCATGTGATCAAAATTCAGATGCTTGGCAATTGACTCATATTGCAATATTGAGTCCCAGGGTCACATGATTCCCTCCTGCAACCTTCTGACAAACACAGCCTCTAGGGAAGCCACTTAGCAACAATTTGACTAATTAAAGAACTACAGTGATTCACTTAAAACCTGTGAAATCTGCAAGAAAGGTTGTAAAATGGGGCAAACTCGCTTAACAAATTTTTCACTTAGCAACAGAAATTTTGGTCTCCATTGTGGTCGTACGTCGAGGACTACCTGTACTAACACTGCACCTGATCTTGATTCTATATTCTATTAATAAATCTCACCCTTCTTCCTGGCCAAGGCAATCACTTCTGCGGCACTTTTGCTCATCACTTTGGTGATGTACAAGGGGCAGTTGGTTTGGTTGGCAATGGTTATAGCCCGGTTCACAGCTTCGGCCTCCACCTATCAGGCAAGAAGAGAGAAGGACAAAGAAGCAGAGATCAATCAATCAATCAATCAAACCATCAATAAATCTTTACTACAGTCACAGACCAGCAAATAAAAGCATAATAATAATAATAACAACAACAATAATAATAATAATTCTGTACAAATGGACAAAATACTGGCGCATAATACACCAGACATCACACTGGTTGAGAAAAATAAGGTTACAATCATAGACATCGCAATACCAGGTGACAGCAGGGTCGACAAAAAGGAATATGAAAAAATCGCGAAATACTCCGGACTTAAAAATCGAAATTCAACGACTATGGCACAAACCAGCAGTGGTAATTCCAGTGGTAATTGGCACACTGGGTGCTATTCCAAAAGCACTGGAATTACATTTAAAACAGTTAAAAATTGACAAAATCACCATCAGTCAAATGCAAAAAGCCGCACCGCTTCGATCTGCACGCATATTACGAAAATACGTTACGACGTCCTAGGCCCTTGCGTGGGGTCCGACTAGTAACCAATGCCAAATCCGGCGAAACAACTGGCTGCTGTGATACAATTGTATAATAATAATAATAATAATAATAATAATAATAATAATAATAATAACAACAACAACAACAACAACAACAACAATAATAAAAATTCTTCTTCACTGGAAATTGTGCCAAAAGTTTGGATTTGAATACAGCAAAAACCACTGGGACCATCAGGTTCAGAAGGTTTTAGAGAATGAGAAAGTTAAAATCTTGTGGGACTTCAGAATTCAGACTGACAGGCACTTGGCCCACAACACACTTGACGTAACAATAGTTGAAAAGAAAAAAGAATGGTTCATTGACATTGCAATACCTAGAGATGCACGAATTGAAGATAAACAGCAAGAAAATATCACAAAGTACCGGGACTTGCAAATTGAAGTTGAGCGACTATGGAAAAAGAAATTGTGTGTTGTCCCGATTGTAATTGGAGCCCTTGGAGCAATACCTAAAGGACTACTTCGCTATTTGGAAATTTTAAATTTATCAGACTTGAACATTCTTATTTTACAAAAAACCACCCTACTTGGAACAGCTTATATCCTCCGACGTTACTTTAACAGTTCCTAGGTCCTTGGTTAGGACTCAAGCTGTTGAGCTACCAACCAGCCCCAAAGGCTGTGAATCTCACCAAAGATTAACCACATAATAATAATTAACAGTGATACCCATTGTCATTGGGGCACTTGGCACCATGTCCAAGAATTTTACAAGATACATCCACAAATTGCAGCCTCCTGCAATAACACCAGCGGAACTGCAAAAAACTGTGCTATTCGGAACATCTTATATTTTAAGAAAGTATTTGGTTGATATCTAGGACACTGGCAGCAAACCGTATCAGCCATTAGCGCCAGTCACTGGTATTTGTAATGCATCTTTGAATGTTCAGTTGGCTGAGTTTCATGTTTAATGAATAAAGTATATAATAATAATAGTAAATCATATTTTTACATAATGACCAGTGGATTAATTTAGCAACTCGGTCGTGTCTAGCTTTGTAATCAGTTTGTGCGATTTTGCTGCATTCATATATTAAATGAGAAACAGTTTCAACTATGTTATTGCAAAGTCGGCAGTTTAGGTTGTCAATGGATTTTTGTATCTTCCCTTTCATGGCATTTGTTTGTAGTGCTTGTTCTTAAGCAGCCAGTATTAAACGTTCCCGTTTCTTTCTTGATAGTTCCCATCTTAAGTCATGTCCGTGTCAAGTTGTCATCACATTTTCCTTCAATGTTTTTCAAGTGCTGTCCATGCAAAGCTTTGGTTTTCCATCTATTTAATCTGTCATCCAGCTGTTTTTCCTTATATTCTGCCTTTGTTGCTGTTGTTTTTATGCTGTTCTCCGTTTTCACAGCCTGCAGCAATTTTTCTGTATTTTGGTTCACATAATCATTCAAACTTCGTTTTTCTTCTTCTACAGTTTGATGGACTTGCAATAGCCCCTGGCCCCCTATTTTTCTTGACAGGTACAACCTGTCGATGTCACTTCATGGATGTAAAGTGTGGTACATATTCAAAAGTTTGCATGTTTTCCAGTCCAAGTTTTCCAGTTCAGCCAAAGTCCAGTTGATGATTCCAGCTGAGTATCCACCATTAGCGCCAGTCAATATTTGTAATGCATTTTTGAATGTTCAGTTCACTGAGTTTCATGTTTAATGAATGTTAGGGATATAATTCTAACGGTTGTGTTGGCAATATAGAAATCATGTAACAATGTTGTACCTTTTGCTTTAAATCATACTGTAAAATGTGATTGGTTGCTGTTTTCCTCAATCGGCCATAAGAGGGAGCCAGAATGACTGTTAGCTCTGTTTATTAGATGCTGGGCTGATCTGGAAGTGCCGTGAGCTATTGTAAGTTCTGCAACTAGCCAGCCCTGATTACTGGACTGATTATAGGTTACTGGACTATGTTATGTGGTGTATCCCTTAACTGAAAGACATTGATGACTGACTGTCTTATCCGTGTATGACTTGGACTGTTTGATGGATTCTGATACCTCTATTTCCACGAAAGTAAAAGCCTATTTAAACTGCAGTGTCTCTGTATGCTGGTTTGTGTGTTCTCCAACACAACTCTCACAATGCTTCGCTGAACGTACTCGCTCTCCCAACGGGGACTTACTTAACACTGGTTATGGGCCCAGAGTATACCAGATGTAGCTAAAGGAGAGTTGGTGTTGATACGCAATACCGCGTACAGACAGCTGTTTATTTAGTGATTGTTACCATCCTGGAAAAGATGGCGAGCGACCCATCAACAAGCCTGCCTATGATAACCCGGTTAGATGGAACAATTTGTGTTTCTTGGTCTATGAAATGCAGTCTACTCCTGCGTAGGGAAGGTTTATGGGATGCTGTACAGAATCCACTGGATGTAACTGCTTGGAATCCAGGTAACGACGATGATGCCAAGAAGGTAGCAGATTTTCAGCGATGCCAACGAACATTGTGTATAATTGGTCTAACACTGAATGACCAACAATTAATACATATTAAAGCATATAATAATAGTAAAAGAAAATAGAAGTCAGACAGAATAATATCTTGTGATTGGTGGTTGATTAACGATGGTCAGTTAAAGCAGAGATCCATCTCAGTAGCATCTCTGAATGTTCCCCAACTTTCACAGGCTTTGTTTGCAAAATTGAAATCAAATGAATGGACAGAGAGAGCAGTTACACTGATTCTCAGTCACTGGTGGGATTGAACCAAGATTTGGCATATTGAACTGGTAAGAACGGATGCTCTACTTGATATCTGCCAAAGGGCTGAGGCCATTTGCTGGAATGAATCTGTCTCTGTGCTCCAACTGCATACAAATTCTACATTGTAGAACCAAGCAGCCTTCTGCGTTTCTAAAATAAATACAGTCTGAAACCTGTACAATTGAGCCATTCTTTTTAGCCAGCCAAACTGCCACAAAAGGTTCCAGGTCACCACCCTAATTTTTGCCGCAAAGCAAAGTAGGATGGGATTAGTCCTTGGATGAGAGGCTACCAGAAGATCACAAAGATAGACTCACTTTTTGGGTGCGGGGTGGCGGGTGGAACTAGTGTGGAAGAAGACTGGTCAACCATTTCCATTCTGTTGTCAAGAAATGTACAGGGTTGTCCCAAAGGAGCTTTTTTTGAGAGACAGCTGGTCATTGTAAGGAGTATAAACCCTTCCATTCCTGTTGTGGCAGCAGATTCGGACAGTGAGGAGGTTGGGGAGGAACATGGGCCAGTCCTGGAGTCTGGGGAAGGCTCTGAGGAGGGCTCTGTGTCAGAGACAGAGATGGGGCCAGGGCTGTCTGACAGTTATCAGCTGCCTTCGGAGTCAGACATCAGTGACGAACAGCTGGAGTCAGACATCAGTGAGGCAGACGAACAGCTGGAGCCTGTTCCCAGTGTGCGCATGCACAGAGTTGCCCGACAATGGGAAGAGCTAAAAAACAGGGGTCGACTTGGGATAAGGCCACAGGTGGATGATGAATGGTCCTTCCAGAGGAAATAGAAGAGCAGCAAAAGGGGAGTGGAGTTTGCAGGAGACAATTAGTTCGCTTAATTGGTTCGGGACTCTACGATACTCCTTGCCGAGATTTGCAGCTATCAGGCTGGCAGCTCTCCAAACCAGATAAGGTCTGTGACTGTAAATCCCCCCCTTGAAAGACTTTGAAATACCAGTCACATGAACCCACCCATAGCTACGCCTACCCAGCACCTACCCAGGTTTTGTGGCTCCCAGTGTTTTCTGTGGAAAACGTCTCTCTCTCTCTCTCTCTCTCTCACTCTCTCTCTCTCCCCCCTATCTATCTATCTATCTATCTATCTATCTATCTATCTATCTATCTATCTATCTATCTATCTATCTATTTCACTCTCTCATTTCAAGCCAGACGTGGAGTGACTGGAAGGGGAGGGTGAGGGGCAGGGGCAGCCAGTGGTGGGTTCAGCTGAGGGAGCCACAGCAGGGGAACAAAAGAGTTGCCGCATGCAACTCCGGAGCCGCGGGTTGCCAACACCCATCCTTGACTTACAGCAGCTCCTATAGTGACTGTTCGAAGTTAAAAGGGCACTGAAAAAGGTAACTTGTTACCATTTTTCACGTTTACCACCGTTACCAAACCAGAGCTTCTGGGGGCTGGGGAGGGCAGAAATGAGCAAAAAATGGGCCATTTTTTGCCCCACCCAGCCCCCAGCAGCACTCTATAAGCCTCGATAAGACTATGCATACGGGCCCATTTTCGTGAAAAACAGGCCTTTTCTTGCTCGTTTTTGGCCCCCTTACCCTCCCAAGGCTGCAAGGCCCCAAAGCCTATTCATGCCTTTTTTTTTTAAAATAAAACAGGCCCCTTTTCGTGAAAAACAAGCCATTTTTGGGAGGTTTGCAGAGTGCAAAAACTTTTTCTTTTTCCTTTCGGAAAGCTCTTTAGTTGGAGTGATTGATGAGAATTAGATTGATCAAGTGCTGTTCCAGCAGAAACAAGTCTTAGGTGCTGCAGATTGTCAGCGATTTCCTTCTCCAGCACATGGATAAACACACCTAGAAACATCTACCTACCTACCTACTCTCTTCTCCCTACCTACCTACTGTATTTCTCTCTCTCTCTCTCTCTCTCTCTCTCTCTCTCTAGCTACCTACCTACCTAGTCTCTCTCTCCCTAACTACTGTATTTCTCTCTCTATCCCTTTATCTACCTACCTACCTACTCTCTCTCCCCCTACCTAATTACTGTATTTCTCTCTCTATCCCTCTACCTTCCTACATCCTCTCTCTCTCCCTACCTCCCTACTGTATTTCTCTCTCTCTCTAACCCTTTATCTACCTACCTACCTACCTACCTACCTAACTACTCTCTCTCTCCCTACCTACTATATTTCTCTTTCTCTCCCTCTCTATCCCTGTAATGTCTTGTTTAGCAACATAAATTTAGGGCACAATTGTGGTCGTAACTACCTATATTTCTGCATTTCTCTAAATCCTTTTCCAAACCAATTTCTGACCCATCCTATGGCAGGGCGTTCCATAGCCAGCTGCTTTATTATTATTATTATTATTATTATTATTATTATTATTATTATTATTATTATTATTATTATTATTATAGCTCATCTGTTCTGAATTTTCCACTCCTAAATTTTTATTCTGGTCTGCTTGTTCACTTCACTCGGGCATAACTTTGGGAACTTCTTCTTTACTTGCCCTTCATTATTTTTAAATCACAAACCTTCTGCGGCCTGGCACTAATTACCACTTGCGGAAAGAACCCAAGTCCCATGGGCAAAGGGCACATTAAATGCTGCTTGCAGTCTTTTCCATGGGAGTGGGAAAACACGGCTATAAAATGTCACCTTTCAAGTTTTTGTGGCAGTCCCAGCCCGGGTGAACTTAGTCACAATTCTAGTATTGCCAAAAAAGCAAAAGAAAAGAATTTAACCCCCTGGTACCAAGACTTTTGTTCGCCCAAATTTCTTGGAATTTAAAGACTGTTGCAGGAGTCCTTCTTCCAATTTTATCCCCCAAATAACTCAATAACATTGCTTGGAATGAAGAGGTGTAATGGGCTCAAAAATCATCTAGTGCAGGGCTGTCGATACAAGGTACTTAGATCTGGCCCATGGGGCCACCCTGGAAACAGAGAAGGACTGGCCCATGGTGCCTCTGCCAGCAAAAACAGCCCTCCCAAGTTCTGTTTTTGCTGGCAGAGGCTGCAGGAGGATTCCCCCAGCCCTGCCCGGGCCACCACAGGTGCCCCTGAGACAAATGACATTCAGCTGGCCACGCCTACCTGCCCCCCCTCCCCAGGTCAAATGCAACTCTGATGCGGCTCTCAATGAAATCAAGTTTGACATTCCTGGTCTAGTGAGTCCTAATCCACTGGTTAATTGTTGTCACTGTTATGAATTTTCTCCTTCATTACAGGGGCAGTGGGGAGTCCAGCTCTATTCTGAATTGAACAGAATCCATCTGAGAACCTGTTCACCACAGCCTGAATTTCAGTGATGCAAAGTTAAGAGGGTCAATTTAGGAGCAATGCAAAAAAAAAAAAAGCATATGAACTCTGCAACAATAGTTTTTTGTTTTTTAATCAGTCCTTCCCAACTTATTCCCCAAAAACTATCAAGGCAAATAGGAAGCTTGTTAAGGAGAGATCAAACCTAGAATGAAGGAGAAACTTCCTGATAGTGAGAACAATTAACCAATGGAATGGCTTGTCTTCAGAAGCTGCCGGGGTTCCATCGCTGGAGTGTTTTAAGAAGAGATTGGATAATCATTTGTCTGAACTGGTGTAGGGTTTCCTGCCTAAGCAGGGGGTTGGACCAGAAGACCTTCAAGGTCCCTTCTAACTCTTTTATTCTGTAATGCTTAATTTCTTGGGGAAATAAGAAATATGAGGAGCCTAACGCGGTGGCTCAGTGGCTAAGACACTGAGCTTGAAAGGTCGGCAGTTCGGCGGTTCGAATCCCTAGTGCCACGTAACGGAGTGAGCTCCCATTACTTGTCCCAGCTTCTGCCAACCTAGCAGTTTGAAAGCATGTAAAAATGCAAGTAGAAAAATAGGAACCCCCTTTGGTGGGAAGGTAACAGCATTCTGTGCGCCTTCGGCATTTAGCCACGCCGGCCACGTGACCACGGAGAGTCTTCGGACAGCGCTGGCTCTTCGGCTTTGAAACAGAGATGAGCACCGCCCCCTACAGTCGGGAACGACTAGCACATATGTGCAAGGGGAACCTTTACCTATTTTCCTCCATCTCAGCAGGGCTTTCTGCTTTCCATCTCCTTCCTCCCCCCTGGCCTCCAACTCAAATTTTTGACCAGTTTTTTTCAGTACAGGTAAGTCCTTGACTTACGACAACTGAGTCCTAGATTTGCATTGCTAAGCAAGACGGTTGCTCAGTGAGTTTCATCCCATTCTATGACCTTTCTTGCCACAGTTGTTAAGTGACTCCCTGCAGCGGTTAACTTAGTAATGTGGCTGTTCATCTGGCTCCCCCATTGATTTTGTTAGTCAGAAGGTTGCAAAAGGGGATCATGTGACCCCGGTCATAAATATGAATCGCTTGCCAGGCATCTGAATTTTGATCAAGTAACCATGAGGATGCTGCAACAGCCATGTGAAAAATGATCAGACGTTTCTTTTTCAGTGCCTTTGCAACTTTGCATGGTCACTTAACCAAAGAAGGCTACCTCTATGGCTTCTCTCCCATTCACATTCAACCTTCTGGGATGCTTCCTTCCTCCGTCTCCTGGCAGAAGAGTCTGGGTTTGTCACTGGACACTGCCAGTGCTCCATCCTTTAGAACTGTGATGGCAAGCTTATGGCACACGTTCCAGAGGTGGCATACAAAGCCCGCTCTGTGGGCATATGCATCATCGCCAACTGCTCTTCCACGTTCTCACCTGGTCCGGCTTGCATATGCACAGTGCCCAGGTGCCCTCTCGCAGAGCAACACAACACCAGGTTAGCCTGCTTTAGAAGCTCTTTCAAGGCAACACCCACATGGCACTTACACCAGGTCCATGGCTTCTTAGCAGTGGTGAAAACCTCTGAAGTCTGCTACCGCTTTGGTGAGTCTGCTACCGAGCACGTGCTTTGCGCCCGCATGCCCAACTGAGGTATGTCCACGCACTACTAAAAAAGGAACATTTTGAAGCCTTCCGAGTGTGCAAAGGTAAGTAGAACAGCGAGGGAAGGAATCTGCTGTGCCACGTGATTTAGACTAGGTAGAAAGCAGGAAATTTTGACAATTCTAAACTAATATAAATCACGCATCACAGCTGATCGTCAGAAATACCAGTACGCCTGAACCGTTAGCATTTTTTACTATCGGTTTGAGCGAACTGGTAGCATTTCACCCCTGCTTCTTAGCCTATGTAGATCAGTATTAAATAGGAACAAACTGTTCTGTTCCAGATATGGAATGTTCTTCCTCTGGAACTTAGTGGTTTATGTCCTTAGTTGCTACTATTTACAAGGTCCAGCAGCAGCAACATTTCCAGATTTCACATTAAATTCTTTTCCAATCTTGTTTTTGAAATACAGAAAATCAAAACATCTACACTCAGGAGTTATTCAACCATCTTTCAGAGCGTTCTTCTCCTCCTTCTTGGACATAAAACGACCTTCTGAAATTCTCCATCTGTCACCAAAGAAATTGGATTACTCTTCTGCATGTCTCCAAGGGAAGGGAATCCATCCAAGAACTGTTTGAGGGCCAGAAGAACCAAGTTTCCTTTGGGTTAGAAAATATGGAAGTGGCTGTGGGAAAGGCTTATACGGTGAAAAAGTGAATCTAGCACTAAATAAGTGAAAGAATACTTTACTCATTTATTTTTGAAAGAGTTCTATTGTGAAAGAGTTTCTAATGTTAATTTTCTTTTAACACATTCAGTGATACCTTGTAGGGGGGAAAAAATTACTTGCTCAGCACTATTAAAAACCTCAAATATGCAAGAGTTTTACCCACAAACCTTGTGCATATAAAATACAAGGGAGTTTTCTATCTAGAGACCACTAAATAGAGAATACAAATACTTGAATTGAGGATGCAATGCTTCATCAGTGCTGCTGGCTCTCTGAAATGCAATTAAAACCAAGGAACAAGCTAAACATTTTATAATGCACTCACTTCTTCAGGCCTGCTCAGAACATGTCCTTCAGGGCCAGTGATCCCCAGTTCCAAGATCCTTTGCTGCTCCTAAGGAATAGGAAAAAGAGCACAGATCAAACTTATTTTACTATCAATCAATCCATGGAACAGAAGTTGCCTTCAGAAGTTGTGGGAGCTTCATCACTGGAGAGAATGGGCTGCCATTGGTCAAAAACAGTGTAGGGTTCCCTGAAGGCTCCGGAGGACTAAAAACGGCCCTACGAGCAAACTGGAAGTGACACGCCCTGACAAATGGCTCCGCGTGCCACCTGTGGCACGTGTGCCATAGGTTGGCCGTTCAGGAGCTCGACTAACAAGAAATAAATGATATAGTAACAGCAATAGCAGTTAGACTTATATACCGCTTCATAGGGCTTTCAACCCTCTCTAAGCGGTTTACAGAGTCAGCATATCGCCCCCACAGTCTGGGTTCTCATTTCACCCACCTCGGAAGGATGGAAGGCTGAGTCAACCTTGAGCCGGTGAGATTAGAACCGCTGAACTGCAGATAACAGTCATCTGAAGTGGCCTGCAGTACTGCACCCTAACCATTGCACCACCTCGGCTCAAACATGAGCAAGTACATAGGACTAATGCAAGAATACAAACATGGGATGCTTGCACTTTTTAATCCCAGTAAGGAAGTCCCAACTGGAGAACATCTTGGTTAGGTTAAAAGAGGGTTGGTTGTGCGCTCTGTGATTCGGAATATTGTTAATCATAATCTTAGCGTGTTGTGTGGACCGGACCATCCCATTAAACTATCTTATGGTTTCCTCGTTTGGGGTGAAAAGTTTGTCACTAGGGCAATTGTAGTCTGCCATCTAGGGTTGAGCATGGTATATGAACCCTGCCTAGAAATTGGCCAAGTTGACAGAAGACCTTCTACTAGAGTGGAGCTAGAGGACCTAGTTCAGAATTCTTGGAAAATCTAGCTTCCACTAGTAACAGATTAACAGAGTTGGAAGGGACCTTGTAGGTCATCTAGTACAACCCACCCTGTTTTTTGTCCTCTGGAACCTTAAGGGAAGCCTCCGGAAGGCCCCTGAAGGCTCCAGAGGGCTTAAACCAGCCCTACGAGCAAACCGGAAGTCTATTCCCAAACTTCTGGTTTGCCCGTAGGGCCATTTTTTTGCGCTCCAGAGGCTTCAGGGAAGTTCCTGAAGCCTCCGAAGGGCCTCCGGGGGGACGGGGAGGCTGTTTTCGCCTTCCCGAGGCTCCTATAAAGCTTCTGGAGCCTGGGGAGGGTGAAAAAAGCATGCAAAAAATGGGAGAGAGCGCCTGTCATGCACGCATGCACACCGGGGGATGGAGTGTCACGCATTGCATTATGGGTGTGGCATGCCTGTGCACGACCCCCTGCGCTCCCCCACCTGTGGCACACGAGCCAAAAAAGGTTTGCCATCGCTGGTCTAACTGTCCGCTCTGCCATTTCTCACGAAGTTTACAATTTATTGTAATATTCGTTTAAAGTCAGTTTACTTTTAATTACACACGAGGCAACCGGCAACCATGGGGTCATTGTCTGAGATATTTCCTTACCTAAAGGCTGAACCAGAACGACCACAGGCAGACAAAAAAGCAGCAGGAGGGGAAGCTTCTGGCTTCCTGCCGGCTTCCCCACTGACTTTCCTTGTAGGAAGCTGGCAGGGAGCTCTGGAAAGGACAGTCGCGTGACTGCAACGTGGCAGCACTGAAGCAGCCATAGCTTTGCCAAATTTCAATCGCACGTAAGTCATAGATCCTGGATTTCAGAAGCATTATGTAAAGTTAGCTCATTTGAGGCACACCGATTCAAAAATTGTTGCCCTACAATGCACTGTTTTGCCCATTAAAAGATTGCAAACAATCAAGCAGACACAAGAGTATTAATAGCACATACATTTCTTCTACTATTTGGATTTTTTAATGTAATTCTCACAATAGATTCATTTCTGCAAGCAGGTTTGTCCGATGAAATATATTTCAGGCAATTTTCTTCTTCTAATGCACCATTTTTTTTAACACGCTTTGCAAACTGTATGGCCCAAGTTTGAATCCCATGTGTAATAAACACATTTGGAAACACTACTAACAGGACTGCAAGCAGGAGTTACCTCTGCTATGATGTCTCCATTCTCAGCATGGACTTGAGCTATTGCACCAATGTCGCGGATTACGCTCAGGACCTCATAAATCTGTTGAGTAAAAGAGAAAACATGCATTTTCCTGAACTACTTCCCAATCTGCTCCATGTTACTTGATGAGCTCAGATTCCTACTCTCAAAGTTCAAAGTCTTTTAAAGGTCACTGAACTCAATTCTGTGTTTATTTGGACAATATCCAGGGATTTTCAGACTTAGGGAAAAAAATATTTATGACTAAAATAAATGTGATGCTGTCTAGCTCTACATTATTTTTCCCCCAATTCCTATCAACCACAAAAAGCTACTTAAAGTTGTTGTATAAATCATTTTCCCCTTGATTTACATTCTTCTTCAGCAACATCAAATCTATACTGGATTTTTGGAAACCCATTCAACAATCTTATTCTGGCCAAATCAGTGTTAAGTAATACCAAAACTCTAAAAAGGCAGGGCCCAGTATGGATATTTTCAATTTATACCATAGTTCTTCCACAGACTGGCAAGTTATTATTGCAATATTATTTAAA
Source organism: Thamnophis elegans (assembly GCF_009769535.1). Lineage (NCBI taxonomy): Eukaryota > Metazoa > Chordata > Lepidosauria > Squamata > Natricidae > Thamnophis > Thamnophis elegans. Next base: position 30,151,937 of record NC_045553.1, on the reverse strand, counting down.
ATATTGTTAGATAAGAATGTAGTAGGTTCCGCTGGAAAGAAAATGTTCTCCAAAGGTTGGACTCAAGTACCAAAGGCAAGGGAGGATTTGAAACTATAGTGCTGACACAATCAGCTCGGCAGTAAAGGCTCTAGGCTAATAGCTAATTAAATTAAAAGCATATATTAACCTTGCTAAAATGGCTCAAAGGTCATCTTGTTTCATACACATGCCTACAAGCAAAAGAATCCGGAAAACTCTGGTTAATGATGAGTCAAAAATTTAATACATAAGCAATGTTGTTCTGCTGCTGCCCTCCAGCAGTCCAAGTCCATTTGGGTGGAAATTTAGATCCACTCAAATGATTGACCTCAATCCCTACAATTCCAACACAACTTGGGGAGATACACTTCCATCCGTAACTGAAAGAAGCTGGGTTGAGAAGGCTGATCTAGAATAAAAGAGTGGTCCAGTGAGCCGAAAGAGAAAGTATTTAGAAGGTTGTTCATCTATTTATTTATAATTAAATTTCCACCCGATTCCCAATGAATCTAGGAGAGGAAAAAAGAAAAAAAAGAAATTGAAGTTGTCTTCATAAGGAGAGAAACCGAAGAAAAAGAAGAAGAAAAAGAAAGGTGGTCATTGTTGTACGTTAATGGAGAAATCATTTCCAGAATTTTGTCCAAGTATCTTTGCATGCATTAAATTCTGACTGATAGGAATAAGGAAAGTTGTGTTTTGATTTCACTGCCAGAATTCAACTTATCATCCCATTGAAAACACTGGAGAAAAAGAAAAGGAATGTGGTTGGGTGGGAAGGTTTTTGTTTTGTTTTTTAAAAAGCTCCACCTACTAGTACAAATCACAATGTTGTACTTGCTACTCAAGAAGCATTTGCTTCCAGCCCAGCTGCAGGGAGCTGCCAAATTCCTCGACACAAGTTGGTTCAAGAAACAGCCAACCCATTTTTGTCTACTTCTTAGTTTGGGAATAGGATAGTCTTGTTTGTCCAGCTCTCACAAAGCCAGTTATACTGTGGAATACAACCAGTAGCAGCCCAGGATTAAAGTAGAAATGCAATGCTCAGAACCTGCTCAGCAGCAGTCTTACCTGAGAATCTGTTAGCTGAAAATGGTCCTTGAAAGCCATATACACCAAGAAGGAATTGACTCCTATTAGAAAGAGAGACTGAAAATGAATCCCCAGTCCGTTTACAGAGGAATCTACACATAAGATTAGCAATGATGGGAGTGTATCTTTAGCCTGGTATCCATCAGTCATTTTCAAATGCAACTTCCACTGGATATAGAATTGTACAAACTGACCTCCAACAAGTGTGGAGAACACCAGTCAGTTTCTATGGCCTGGGAAAATCCTATCCCATAATAGCACTAGGACTTTTATATACTGCTTTATAGTGCTCTCTTTACAGCCCTCTCTAAGCGGTTTACAAAGTCAGCCTCTTGCTCCAACAATCTGGGTCCTCATTTTACCCACCCCGGAAGGATGAAAGGCTGAGTCAACCTTGAGTCTGGTGAGATTTGAACTGCTGAACTGCAGCTGGCAGTCAGCTGAAGTAGCCTGCAGGACTGCATTCTAACCACTGTGCCACCTCGGCTCATAATAATATATTATTTCTAATATGCACCAGTTCATAATACTAGAGAGGTGGAAACAAACACAAGGTTGTTTTTCACATGTAGGCATCACCTCATAAAACTGTTATCAACTGATGGAGCTGTTATGTTCTCTGCCTTTGTTTCCTAACCAAAGCACATCAACGCCTCCTGGAATCACCCCAACCAGTGACAATCATGAAGCAAGACTTCTTCTGCAGAAAGTGCAAAGCCATTCTTTTCAGAAGACACTCAACTGCCGCAGCTACGTTCTACGGTATCCAGCAGTTGCTGCCACATCACACTCCTGACAGCGGGATAAATTAGCCACGTGTCCACATGCAACCCAAACCTTCATCCATGTTCAAAAGGAAGGCATCAACAGTTTTTAAGAGACCCTCAAGCTTAAATGCAAGAGGAAGATACACACATGCTTGAACAAAACTCAATGGTTACCTTCTCAACTGGAAAACTAATGTTTTCAGAAGGCATAGAATGGGTCGGGAGGATATGTGGGGAAAAAAGAAGGGGAGAGTGAAACAAATTATTTGGAGTTTTTATACATTCCATCCTGAAATGGTTTGTTTCAAGGAGCAATCGCGATAGCACTTAAGACTTATATTCCGCTTCATATTCTTTACAGCCCACTCTAAGTGGTTAACAGAGTTAACATATTACCCCCAACAATCCGGGTCCTCATTTTACCAACCTCAGAAAGATGGAAGGCTCAGCCAACTTTGAGCTGGTCAGAATCGAACTCCTAGCAGTGAGCAATGAAATAGCCTGCAATACTGCATTCTAACCACTGCCCCAACACAACTTTGTGTAGCATTAACTATTATTGTTAACTCTAAGCCTGGAATAATTTCACTTATTGTTTTATTTTGTAGGCTTTTACAGCTGGCATCAGTGAGGCAATAATGAGTTTTGGGGTTGAATGGCTGTGGTCTAATTTTCTTTAGTTCTGACATTTCACCAGCAGCTGGCATCTGACTGGCATCTTCAGAGGCAAAGCGAGCTACAATGTGATGTACCTGTCAGTAACACAACCTCTCCTCCTGTGAGCTGCTGAGAGGCACCCCACAAAGCAACCAACTCTGCCCTCTGAAGGTGGCCAGTCACAGCTGCTGGCTAAATGTTGGAATCAAAGTAAACTAGATCACAGCCATTCAGTCAAAAGTTCATCGCTACTTTATAATGTCCCCATGTTGATTCATCCCAATTTGAGCAAGGGGAAATTCTCCTACCAAGAGAAACTGGAAAGTACATTTTTAGATAACAACTGGGACACAGACCACTTGGCACTAGCCTAGAACATGACTTTTGTGCAAGTACTCAGAAGGTTTTTCCAAGACTTACCATGATCTTTAATCAGAGCTTCCATCTCCTCTTGAACTCCTTTGTGCCACTCTGTGATGTCCACGTGCAAAGAGTAATCGCAGCAGGACTTGCTGTCAGCCCATTCTCGCCACTGATCAAATGCAGAAATCAAACTGGTGCCGGGCTCCGGAACAACATGATCAACTAAAGAAAGAAAAGGGACATGTGTCCAACGGTTAATGCACTTTCAAGGTTTAAAGTCTCAGGATTCTAAATGAAAACGAAGGGGATGATGGCAGAGCTTCTATTCCTGCCACCAGATGCATTGGAGAAATCTCTAAAAACTCTATACCCAACAGACAGTAGGTATCATGGCTCAAGGATTCCGGGAACTGAAGAAGATGAAAACGTTCAGAGGACAGAACAGCATGTACAGTTAGTTCTCGGATTACGACAGTTTCTTCAGCAACTGTCCAAAGTTACAATGGCACTGAACAAGTGGTACTTATAATGGGCCCTCTTAATTTTGACTATTGCAACATCCATGCAATCTGATTGTGATTTCCTATATTCTCTGATGGCTTCCCACAAACAGTGTCAATGAGGAAGCAGGCAGGAAGCCAAAAGGAGCAGGAGGTCCTCATTTAACTACATACACAGTCCTTGTTTAATGATTGCAACCCCACTTGGAATACTGCATTGAATTTTGATTACTACACTATAGCAATAGCATTTAGGCTTATATACCACTCCATAGTGGTTTACAGCCATCTCTAAGTAGTTTACAGACTCAGCATATTGTCCCCAACAATTTGAGTCCTCATTTTACCCACCGAGGAAGGATGGAAGGCTGAGTCAACCTTGAGCCGGGTGAGATTTGTTTTGAAATGCTATCACTAAGCAATGTGAAAATTGTCCTGCTTACCAAGCCATCAAAATCTAGACTGTGTAAAATCCATGTTTTTGTAACAGACCATCAAGCTTTCTCTTTTCCAAGCTGACCATATGGCTTTTAATTTTTTTAAAAAATCCCTCAAATCTTAATCTTATTAATAATATTCAAAGCAGCTGTAACTTCAAAAAATCATAAAAATAAACAAAACAACAAAACAAAAGTATTAAAAAGAGCAAAAGACTCTGGAAGAAGAACAATGGATCTTCTCAGACATTATACTGGGCTTCTGAGACAGTTCAAGGCAGCATTAAGCCAAGAGAAGCATTATGTATGATGCCAGCTCAGTCAGATGCCAGCTATTCATGAAAAATAATAGATTATTTGCAAAACAGGTTTAGGTATTACACAAATCAAATTCTACAAGAAAAGCAGACATTAAAGTTCTTGAAGTCTTTAGGAACTTGGAGCATCAGGATTAGAGATGAGGAATCAATTCAGTCAATTCAACTTCCAGGGTATCTATGGAGATTCTCAGTCATCCAGGTCATGGTTGTCCCAAAGATGCCTTCTCAAGAGGCAAATGAACTTTATTTGGTTTTCCTTGAAGACGTTTCACTTCTCATCCAAGAAATGCCTTCAGTTCCTCAGTTCTGACTGTGTAAGAAGCTTCTTGGATGAGAAGCAAAACATCTTCAAGGAAAAACAAAGTTCAGTTGCCTCTTGTCACCTTTGGGACAACTCCAAGGATGGACTGATCTGTCTACAGTGCTTCAGTTTGAAGGTGAGAAATTGTTCTCTCCTTAAATCTCAACCACCTTCTATTACTATTGCAGGCACTGCAAATTAAGAGTTAGTTCTCACCATCAGTGGTAGGAAATGGACCTTGAAGACAGGGAGAAATCTCACTAGAGAACTCAAGGATGGACTTGTTTTTTACATTATGCAATACATTATGGAATTTATTCCCAAAATGATTGTAAATCTATCATTCTCTTGGTCTTCAAAGGAGAATGGGCAAGTTCATGGATGTTTGGGCGACCCATTGATACCATGCTCAATGGCTATTTACTAATTCTAGAGTCATAAGGAACATGCTTTGAATTTCAACTTTTAGGAAACAATGATGAAGATGAACCTGTTGACCATATTTCTGAGTTTTCAGAATGTTCTGGAATGGACAATGCACATCACAAAATCCTTGGGAAGATGGACTAACATGGAAAGGTGTATGAGAATCCATGGACCGACTGATACCCATGGAATGGACCTTCTCCATTTCTGCAACGGATGGAAGACTGTTAGATCCAAGTTTGAACTATTCTGCATTGCCCTTTAATTCTGTATATACATATTAGTTTCTAATCTATTTCCCACCTATCCTATCCTGCCTTCTACATATCTCAGTCTGTCCCCAAATGCTCCCTCAAGACCCCAGTGGAGCCTTGCCTAATAGAGGGAAATAATTTGTGCACTGTGTTGCTAAAGGTCTTGGGTTCAATCTCCAACTTCTCCAGGTAGGACCGAAGAAAAAAGTTCTTTCTGAAAACTGGCCTTAGCAGTGATGTTAGTCACAAGAATGTGCTGGTCAGCCAAAATCAGATTTGCCCATTTGTCAACTGTTTCAAATTTTTCTGGAAAAATTCCCTTTTCAACTTTTGGCTAAAATCAAATGTAGTATAGCTGTGGGGGTGTAGTGTAATATTTGGAGCACCAATTCAATTTTCAACATTGCATTTATGTTGTTGTTTAGTTGCGAAGTCATGTCCGACCCATTGCAGCGCCATGGACAATGTTCCTCCAGGCCTTCCTGCCCTCTACCATCCTCTGGAGTCCATTTAAGCTCATGCCTACTGCTACGGTGACTCCATCCAGCCATCTCATTCTCTGTTGTCCCCTTCTTGTTTTACCCTCAATCTTTCCCAGCATTGGGCTCTTCGCCAGTGAGTCCTTCCTTCTCATTAGGTGGCCAAAGTATTTGAGTTTCCTCTTCAGGATCTGGCCTTCTAAAGAGCAGTCAGGGTTGATCTCCTCTAGGACTGTCCGGTTGGATCGCCTTGCAGTCCAAGGGACTCGCAGGTGTCTTCTCCAGCACCAGAGTTCAAAGGCCTCCATTCTTTGGTGCTCAGCCTTTCTTAAGGTCCAACCTTCACAGCCATCCATTGCAACAGGGAAAACCTTGTAGCCTTGTCTATATACACTTTTGTTGGCAGGGTAATGTCTCTGCTTTTTAGTATGCTGTCTATCTTTCCTCCCCAGGAGCAAGGGTCTTGGTTGCAGTCCCCATTTGTGGTAATCTTGGAGCCCAGGAAAATAAAATCTGTCACTACCTTCATTTCTTCCCCTCTATTTGCATATATATCAAACACTTAAAACTCCTTAAAACTGCATTTTGGAGATTGTTAAGTTAGTATCACGGTTGTTAAACCGGTTTGGCTTCCCCATTGACTTGCTTCTCAGAAGGTTGCAAAAAGTTGATCCCATGATCCCAGAAATGTCATAAATAGGAGTCAATTGCCAAGCCTCTGAATTTTGACCATGTGGATGCTGCAATGGTCGTAAGTGTGAAAAACAGCCATAAGCAATTTTTTTCAGTGCTCTTGACACGGTCACTAAATGAACTGTTGTACGTCAAGGACTACCTGTAATCAAATGGTTTTAAAATCAGAAGCACCCAATCCTAACAACTAAGACTAATACAGATATTCCAATAATCTGAGGTGGGATACGATGGTTCCAGTGTGTGTGTGTGTGTGAGAGAGAGAGAGAGAGAAAGAGAGGGAGGGAGGGAGGGAGGGAGGGAGGGAGGGGGAGATATCAACATCATCATCATCATCTATGGGAAATGCTTTCTGTAGTCCAGGGAGAAAACAACAGGAGGAATGATCTTTTGCTTGTCCAAAGCTCTGCATGAACATCTCCTACATAATACATGGGCAGATAATGTCCTGCTTCTCAATGGAACAGGCTAGTATAAAATAAACAACCAATTAACCAGGTCCCAGTGGAGCTCCGGAAACAGAGACAATGGATAAATATTCAACTATCGCTTCCCTGCCAGATGTCAGGATGTGATTCTCATGATCTGGGTACTCTCTTTCTTTCCCACCACAACAATCCACAAGGCTTGGACATGGTCACCTTACACAGCCCTGCAAAACCCATCTGAAACCATCACTTAAATCAATCAATCAGAATAGAGCTGGAAGGGACCTTGGAGGTCTTCTAGTCAAAACCCCTGTTCAAGCAAGAGACCCTATGCAATTTCAGACAAGTGACTGTCCAGTCTCTTCTTCAAAGCTTCTAGGAGCAAAGTTCTTACTGTTATGAAGTTTCTCCTTAATTCCAGGTTGCTTCTCTCCTTGATTATTTTCCATCCATTCTTTCTTGTCCTGCCCTCTGGTGCTTTGGAATATAAGTTGACCACCTCCTCTTCGTGGCAACCTCTCAAATACTGGAATGATGCTATCATGTCTCCTCAAGTCCTTCTTTTCTCTAGACTAGCCAAAAGCAAATGCTGCAACTTTTCTTCATATTTTTGTCTCCAGGCTATTCATAATCTTAGTTGCTCTTCTTTGCACTTTTTCCAAAGTCTCAATATCTTTTTTGTAATGTGATGACCAAAACGGGATGCAGTATTCCAGGTGTAGATTTAGGTTCAAGATTTCATTGTTCCTCATAAAAGCAGGGCCGGATTTTCCTATAGGCTAACTAGGCTTCAGCCTAGGGCCTCTACATTCAAATTGTTAGCAAAATTAAAATTACACCATTCTAAAAACAGTGAACACTAAAACACTGAACTGAAAATAAGGAGAAATTCTACGCATATGACTAATAAACAAACATAAAAATGTATTGGTTAAGATCGTTCCAGCGCCGCGGCAGTTGGGGAGCCCGCCCATGTTCCCGGCACCGGCGGTCGGGCGAGAGGCGCGGCCGCTCCCAGTAGTCGCTCCGTTGACGCGGAGCCCACCAGCGGCCAGACAGCTGAGGGCGAGGGGGCCGAGACGGGCAGCTGAGCGCAGCAGGGGAGGCGGCTGGCCTCGCTGCCTTTGCCACAGAGCAGAGCCGCCCTCCGTCGGGAGGCCAGCTATATATATATTGATATATATCACAGTAATGATGTATTTTATTGTCTCTCATGCAATTTACAAACTTAAAAATGGGAAGTGAAAGGGCCTCATAAGTGGAATAGCCTAGGGCCTCTTTTCATCTAAATCCGGCCCTGCATAAAGGACATTACAAGTAGTCCTGGAGAGGGGTGGTATTCACTTACTTTTCCTACCAATTCGCAAATGTGAGCCCAAGAGCCCCATCCACGCATGTGCTCAGCCTTCTGCACATGCGCTTTGGCTTGAAAACGTGCCTAAATAGGATGGCATGGAGCCGGAGGGGGGGGAGGGTTTTGCTCCCTTTTGTGACCTTTTTTGCCACAGTTGTTAAGCAAATCACTCCAGTTGTTAAGCAAAATCGTGGCACGACAAAACCGCGAAGCCCTTATCCACGGAGACATAAGCGCGTCGCTAAAGCCGCGACGACATCATCGCACGTCATCACCGCCGCGACAACAGCGCGGCAACAGAAGGGCGCTTTAAAACGGCGCCGCGGCAGAAAGCCGATTTCAATTAAGGTAAGGGTTAGGATTAGGTTTAGGGGTTTGTTTTAGGGTTTGTTTTAGGGTTAGGTTTAGGGTTAGGTTTAGGGTTAGGGTTAGGGTTAGGGTTAGGGTTAGGTTTAGAGTTAGGTTTAGGGTACTGAGTGCTTGGGAATGCGCGGATTTGCCCTCCGTGATTATGTCATCGCGGTAGGGTCGCGTTTTTCCTTAGCGCTTAGAACGGCGCGAATTAGTCTTTGCGCTTATGTCTCCGTGGATAAGGGCTTAGTGGATTTGTGGTGGAACCAAGCAAAATATGTGGTCATTAAGCAAAACTGGCTTCCCCATTGACTCTGCTTGTCGGAAACCAGCTGGGAAGGTTGCAAATGGTGACCCCCACATGGCCCAGGAGAGTGCAACTATCTTAAATACATGCTACTTGCCAAGTGCCCGGATTTTGATTACTTGACCATGGGGATGCTGCAATTGTTGTCAGTGTGAAAAACTGTCCTAAGTCATTTTCCCCCCAGTGCTGTTGAGACTTTGAACAGTCACTAAATAAATGGCTGTTAATTCAAGGACTACCTGTATTCAAAAGCAAGAATAATAACATAATAATAACATCCTGTAGCTAGGATGAATGAATATAGGAAGGCCTTGCAACCATTATTGGAAAAACAAAATCGAAGCAATCCAAACAAACTTAAAAGGCATAAGGAACAGATCACACGATGATACGTGTCTACCCCATTCTTCCCAATCATCACTGGTTGCTATTCCTAATGGTACTTGAATTTATGTTTTACACTGATGTTCAGCATTCAATCTCATATTGTGTCACTACCTTCATTTCTTCCCCTCTATCTGCATATATATCAAACACTTAAAACTCCTCAAAACTGCATTTTCGAGATTGTTAAGTTAGTACCACGGTTGTTAAGCCGGTTTGGCTTCCCCATTGACTTGCTTCTCAGAAGGTCGCAAAAAGTTGATCCCATGATCCCAGAAATGTCATAAATAGGAGTCAATTGCCAAGCCTCTGAATTTTGACCATGTGGATGCTGCAATGGTCGTAAGTGTGAAAAACAGCCATAAGCAATTTTTTTCAGTTCAATCCAAACAAACCTAAAAGGCGTAAGGAACAGATCACACGATGACACGTGTCCACCCCATTCTTCCCAATCATTACTGGTTGCTATTCCTAATGGTACTTGAATTTATGTTTTACATTGATGTTCAGCATTCAATCTCATATTGTGTCAGTTGCTCACATATGAATGGTCCCATAACTAAACAAATAAATTCTCGCAATGAACTTTTGTTTCTTTTTGTTCTCGCTTGAAAAAGATTCATCAGTTCTAGATATATATATATATATTTTTCCCCAAAAGTCCAAACCAAAACAGGCATTATAGCAAACGAGACAACAAGGCTGCCCTCTGTTAGTTTATCTACGTGTTTTTATGTGCAGCTGCCAATAGGCCACACTGAAACATTATATGCTTGCTTTAAAAATAATAATAATAACAATAATAAAGCTTAGAGATGATTGATGCAATTAATATAGCCATGAATTGCACCAGATTGTGTATTCATATTCATTTTCTTTCCTGTAAAATAACACACACAACAGAGAGAGGGAAAGAGACACTCCCAGAGAGAGAGAGACTGGGGGTGGGGGAGTGAAAGAATCCTTTCATTAAGCTTCAGCATAGGAAGAAAATGAAATTTAAGAATTCCACTAGCAAAGTGAAGCAATGGGTAAATAAATTTTTGTGTAGTAACCATTTTTATTTTTTTTAAAGAGACAGTGACATTCTGTTTTATAGAGGCTGGAACACTCCTTAATTACCATAAGGGCATAACTATGCAGAAGCAATGGAACCACAAGTAATTATTTAAGAAGCACCAAAATTAACCACACAGCCATCAGGATCATAGTAAACCAAACTGACAGTTATAGATGCAGGGAGGAAAAAAACCCCTCTGCCGCTTCAAACAAATGACATCCCTCAACTTCAACGTATCCTACACCAGACTTTCAGACCTCCAAGGGTTACAAATCCCAGAAGATGCCCATAGAAACAAAGGATTTTGAGAGCAACAGTTCCCCAACAGGACCTCTGGAGGTCACCAATCTGGGGGTGTTTGAGTTAGCTACAGGTGGCCACCAACTTACCAGCTCAATATTTCCAGACATGAAAAGGACAAGATTTAATATCCAGGAAACGCCAGGTGTTCTTCAATCTCACAGTAATTCCAACCATGAAATAGGACAGATAGTTGACCTACAATGGTTTGATTAGCAAACATCTCCAGTACAAAGGAATTGAAGAGAGTAACTTATGACTCGGTCCTTGAACTCAGAACTTCTGTAGCATCTCAGGGTCATGTGAACATCATTTACAGGTAGTTCTCGACTTCTCGATCATCAGTCACTTTTTCCAGTGCCATTGTAACTTTAAGCAGTCACTAAATGAACTGTTCGAAGTCGAAGACTATCTGAAAATGGATAATGCAACATGCAACACAATGTTGTAGCATGGTCCCCAAATATAAGCACTCATATTCCAATCAACCTCGGAATTTTTCCTTATCGCTCCTAGGGGTACCAATTGTAACACAGGAGACTCTTCCTAACACTATTGGCAAATGACCATTGACTTACCTGAAGGGTCGTTTTCAGTATGCTGCAAGGAGAGTCCAAGCATGGGTTAAACTCAGCCAATCTGCCCAGGACTGAATTGAAACTTTAGCCACGCCTCTGGTGTCGCCTTGACTTGCCAGATTTTCAATGAAGGCGTGGAACTGTGCGCGTTGATAAGAAGGCCAAGACGGTCCATAAACAACAGGTCCAAATAGTCTTCGAAAGCGGAGAAAGACCCCAGGGTGGGGTTGGACTCTCCTCGCAGTGTACTGAAAATGACCCTTCAGGTAAGCCAATGGTCATTTTCCAGTACGCTGCTTGGAGAGTCCAAGCATGGGACACACCCAAGCTAAATGTCACTAGGGCGGGAAGCTGAAGAGTCCAGGGTCTCTCCGCTGTTATGGATCCCCTGTAGGACTCGCCTTCCAAAAGCCCCCTCTGCAGAAGCAAATTTGTCCAGTTTATAGTTCCGAACGAACTGAGATAAGGAAGTCCAAGTAGCAACTCTGCAAATCTCTATTGGCGCCTGGGAGGCCCAGACCGCAGTGGTAGTTTCACTCCGTGTAGAATGTGCAGTGATATGGCGTGGCACCGGTCTGGATTGCAAGATGTAAGTGAGGGAGATGCATGCCCACAGCCAACGACCAATGGTGGATGAAGACACTTTACGCCCTTGGGAAGCAGGCTGAAAAGAGACGAAAAGTGACTCAGAACACCGAAAGACAGCTGTGTGCTTGATGTACTTGTGAAGAGTGTGGAGGACATCAAGCATGTGCCATCTCCTTTCTCTCGGGTGTCTGGGATGCGGGTAAAAGTCCGGCAGAATGACCTCCTGTGCACAGTGAAACCAGGAGTTGACTTTGGGAATAAAGTTCGGATCCAGACGAAGGACCACTCTGTCAGGGTGAATCAGACACAAGTCCTCCCTAACTGACAGAGCGGCCAACTCCGAGAGTCGTCGTGCAGACGTGATGGCAATTAAGAAGGAAGTCTTAAAAGTAAGATGTTTCAGGATGGCTAAGCGCAGAGGTTCAAAGGGCGCAGAAATAAGGGCCCGTAATACCACCTCGAGTTCCCATGATGGGAACCTATGGACGACCGGCGACCTAAGATTTGTGGCACCCTGCAGAAAGCTACAGACGATGGGGTGTCGTCCAAGTGAAGAATGACTGTCAGGCGCAAGAATAGTGGATAAGGCAGTCACCTGGCATCTGAGGGTACTAGGCGCCAGGCCCTGTCAAGTCCATCTTGCAAATAGTCCAGAACCTGGGGGACAGGAGCCGTAGTCATATACAGCGGACCATCTTTCAAAGGATTTCCAGGTGGAATCATACATTCTGGTCGTGGCCAGTCTCTTGGATGCCTGAATGGTGTAGATAACTTTGTCGGAAAGTCTGCTCCTGCTCAGGAGGTCCCTCTCAAGTGCCATACGGCCAATTGCAACTACTGGTGCTCCGGGTGTTGTAGAGCCCCCTGGCTGGGAGAGACCTCGTGCAGGGGAATTCGCCAAGGTGGATTGATGGACAGACTCACGAGGTCGGCAAACCAGGTCCTCCTGGGCCAGAAGGGAGCCACAAGAAGGACTTCCGCTCCCTCCTCCAGTATCTTTCGGATTACTCTGGGCAGGAGGGGAAGTGGGGGAAAAGCATATAGAAGACCCGGCGGCCAGGAGCAATGTAACTCATTGACCCCTTCCGCTTGTGGGCTGTAGAACCTTGTGAAGAACCTGGGTAGGTGAGGATTCTCCGGAGTGACGAATAGCTTGACTACTGGGTGGCCATACCTCTGGGACAGCTGATGGAAAATGTCCGGATGCAGGCGCCACTCTGAATGGTCGATCGTGGTCCTGCTCAACCAATCCACCTGGATGTTGCTCACCCTGGAAATGTGCTCCGCCTGAAGTGAGCACAGGTGTCTTTCTGCCCACCTTCCCAGGGATTCGGCCTCCGCCATCAGGGACCTGGATTGGGTGACCCCCTGGCAGTTTATGTGCACCTTGGTTGCTACATTGTCTGTAAGGATCATCACGTGGTGTCCCTGGATGCTGCTCTGGAAGTGACGCAGAGCCAACCTCACCACTCTCAACTCTAGCCAGTTGATGCTGTGTGTCAACTCGGACAGCGATCACCTGCCTTGAGCCATCTGGTTATGGAGGTGAGCCCCCCAACCAAACAGGCTGGCATCCATCGTGATGGTGATATGGTCTAGTTCTCTGAAGGAGCCCTTCATCAGGGTGGATGTCATCCACCATCTGAGGGATTGACATACCCAAGGGGGAACCGGAATTAGCGCCTGTGAATTGCTCTGTTTGGCCCTCTGGTGAGGTAGAAGCCATCGCAGCTGCTAAGAGTGAAGCCTGGCCCAAGGCACGATGGACAGACAGGATATCATTTTGCCCAACAGTTGGGATAACTGCACAATTGGAACATGCCGTGACTGATGAACTTGCTGCGCAAGGGATCTGATGCTCGTCATTTGGTCAGGTGACAGGGGGACCTGGCACGCAACTGTGTCTATGATGGTGCTCTAACCTGGTGGTTGGCTCCAGGTGGATCTTTTCTAGGTTGAGAGAGAACCCGTGGTCTTGAAGGACAGCCATCGTGTACTGTACGTCTTGCGTCGCTTGTTGGCGAGATGAAGACTGGATGAGAATGTCGTCCAGGTAGCATTGGAGCCGCACTGGACATGATCTGAGGTAGATTACCACCGCTGCAAGGATCTTTGTGAAAATTCTGGTGGCCGATGACAGGCCGAACGGCAGGGCCCTGTACTGGAAGTGCTGGCCTGCATAAAAGAACCTTACATACCTGCGGTGGGCCTTGCGGATGGGAATGTGCAAGTAAGCCTCCTTGAGATCTATGGACGTTAAGAGGTCCCCTGGTCTGATGCAGCCCAGGATGGAGTGAAGGGACTGCATCTTGAATCATTTGTACGCTATGTGGCGGTTTAGTTTCTTGAGATCTAATATGCCCGAGGTGCATATTATTGCACCTCTATAGAGCCGAGATGGCGCAGTGGTTAGGGTGCAGTACTGCAGGCCACTTCAGCTGACTGTTATCTGCAGTTCAGCGGTTCTAATCTCACCGGCTCAAGGTTGACTCAGCCTTCCATCCTTCCGAGGTGGATGAAATGAGGGCCCAGACTGTGGGGGCGATATGCTGACTCTGTAAACCGCTTAGAGTGGGCTGAAAGCCCTATGAAGCGGTATATAACTGCTACTACTATTGCCCCTCCACACACACACACACACACACACAAACACGAGCTTTTGGGGACAAGGAAGAGGATGGAATAAAACCCTGTTCCGGGGGTACCGGTTCTATGGCTCTGATCTATTTGAGATGGAAGATCTCCTGTTCCATCAGAGCTCTTTTGACAGGACAGGCGGGGGTTGGACACCGGATGAAGTGGCGGGGCAGGGGGGAAAGGAATTCTAATGTCAGACCTATGCGGATTGTTTGCAGGACCCACTGGTCTGATATGATGTGCTCCCATTGGGCGTGGAACAGCTGGAGATGCCCTCTTATGGGAGCCTCCCAATGATAGCCACTTATACCGGCCTGGAAACAGACACCCCCCCCCCCCACGGAAGGGCGGCTTGGAGTAGTTCTGCTGGCGGTCTCTGTCTCGAAAGGACTGACGGTCCTGAGACCTGTCAGTGTTCTGGGAGTAGGACCTCTGGTAGGAGCCTGATGTGGAAGGTTGGTCTGAAGCCCAAAAGGGCTGCTTTCTATAAAAGTTGGAACCCTAACAATCAGATTTTTTGGTGACTGAAGTCATGACCTTCTTTTTGTCCTTATTCTCTATAAGGACTGGGTCTAACGCTTCCCCAAAAAGCTTGAATACCTAAAAGTATTCAAATGTATTTTGAGACATAATATTTCCGTGCCAGTCACATGATTCTGTGCCAACATTGTTATTCGCATGAACAAGAATCACATGTAACACACACATGTATTTTTGTAATTGCTTGATGACGTATTTTGAGATGTCATTTTGTGTATTTAACGGTTACCTGTTCCACTCTTTTTTTTCCTAGAGAATCCTACATGCGCATGCAGTCTATTGATAAGAAGCCTCTTATCAATAAATAAAGCTTTTTGTTGCTTTTAATCTCTTTGTTTGGGTTTTCTTTCTATTTGTAAAATTATCTGGGATAATTTTTCTCTCACACACATTTCTGTAGACAGTCTGACACACACATACACTCTCGCTGATCATTAAAAGTATACTGGGTTTTTCTTCATTTTGTCCATTAGCAGTCATCCCTGACAACTGGGGAACTGAGTAATGTTAGCAGACATTATGCAATTGTCCACATTTTCTACATTTGAAAAAACGAAACATAGAACAAACCCTTGTTTGTTTGCTATGCAGAGAACAAATAAACTGAGTCAACTGATGGAAAGATGACGAAAAAATAATTTATATGGTAGAAATGTATTGCACCACCAGAAGATCTAGGATTCTGAACATTAATGTAACACAGTTCAGCCTAACATTACTTACTATCCCAGTGTCAGATAACACTGGAATGTTTGTCTCCCCAACCTTTTGCTTTAAAAGTCATTTTAAGTTAGAGTCACAAGCTGGCTGGTTTCCTCCCAACATAGGAGTCTGGAATTGATGCCACTACATGAAAAACTAGGACCAACAACACCAAACAGGCAATATTCCTAGGACTCAGCTTTCAACCAGACTCTAGAAAAAGTGCAGGAGAAGAGCAACCAGGATGATTAGGGGACTGTAGGCTAAAACATACGATGAACAGTTGCAGGAACTGGGCATGGCTAGTCTAGTGAAGTGAAGGACTAAGGGAGGCAGGATAGCAGTCTTCCAATATTTGAGGGGCTTCCAAAGAGAGGAACGGGTCAAGCTATTCTCCAAAGCACCCGAAGGCCAGATGGGGAATAATGGATGGAAATTGAACAAGGAGAGATTCAACCTAGAAGTAAGGAGAAATTTTCTGACAGTGAGAACAATAAACCCATGGAACAGAAGTTGCCTTCGGAAGTTGTGGGAGCTCCATCTCTGGAGGCTTTCAAGAAGAGATTGGACTGCCATCTGTCAGAAATGGTGTAGAGTCTCCTGCTTGGGCAGTGGGTTGGACTAGAAGACTTACAAGGTCCCTTCCAACTCTGTTAATCTAATCTAAACCATCCCATCCTTTATCAAATTTGTCTAGTGCTGCGTAGGACATAAAACAATGCATACTGTAGCCCCTTAAAAATAGAAGTTACAATAGCAGCTATCCATTTGAAATACTTGGTGTTTTGACCATGTAAAAAGCCAGTGCTACTAATAATGAATACGTTTATTAGTAAATTCACCAATACTTGTGATGGTTGGCTTTTTTCCTAAGAACATTTAGATTCCGCTTCCCTTCTCCGTTGCTTCTTCTGACCTTTAGCAGCAGAGAAGAATTGCCAGGAACAAATAGAATAAATAAAGAAACTAGCAGCAATTTGCCTTTTTTTCCTTCTAGGGCAAAAAGGGCTAGCCAGGAAAGTGTCAGTAGTAGCACACAACTTAATCCAGACACTTTGAAAACAGCCTTACATTGCTAGTAAGAGACCCGTTATAAAAACACGAATGCGCAAAGTCACCTTTAAAAAAAAAGATACAACTCCTTCCAAGAAGGTAATGGGGTAGAAGTCTAGGAAAATTATGTTTCTTTCCTTGATTCTTCAGCGTCGCGGAGGCTTGCGGAAGCATCATTTGCAACTACAATGCATTCGTGCGCCGAGCGCATGTGCGCACGCATCGCACACACCCATGTGGGTGACGCCTGGCCCGTTCCAACCCTACCGGTTGGAATGGGATCCGGGACCCACCACTGCTTCCAACTCTGTTATTCTGTAATATTACTTAAGTGTTTGCCCAACCAGGTGTGTCAAACTCAAGGCCCGGGGGCCAGATCCAGCTTGCAGGGTACTTAGATCTAGCCCACCCTGGAAACAGTGAAGGCATCTGAGCTCAATTTTCGCTGGCAGAGGGTTGCAGGAGGCCGTGGCAGCCCAAAAACGGAGCTAAGGAGCCTGTTTTCACTGGCAGAGCACTCAGGCCACAAAAGAGCCCGCGACGAGTGACGTTGAGATGGCCACGCTCATCCTGGCCATGCCCACCCTGACCCCTGGAGGTCAAAAACAACCGTGATATGGCCCTCAATTAAATTGAGTTTGACACCCCCTGGCCTAAGCAATTCTTTCAGATTTAAGGTGAGTTTTGTGAGAGTAAACAGAGCACAGCACTGCAAATCGCCTTATCACTTGCATTTCCAGACTGCACAACTGGACTCTTTGAGATGAGTGCAATATCTGGATTCAAAAATCACGTTAGATCTGTACATTTTAACCCTGGTTTGTTATGGTTCTTGCAGGTTATTATTGCTTGATTTACCACATTATTGCTAAATAATATGCTAGACTCTTGAAATCCAGGAGCACTTGATAATCTTAAATTAAAACATTAAAAATGGCCAGATTCTCACATGATTTTTTAAAATTCATGCAAGAATGATTTTTTTAAAATTCATGCAAGAATGATGCAGCTTTTAGGGAAGAGATAAGAAAGATAAAGAGATTGCAAGAAATTGCAGACCAGGTACAAGGATTACATAGATAAAAGTTGACAAACATTTGATAAGAGAAATAAATTCTAGAGCAAAACCATCGAATCGCTGTGAGGCATCTGGGAAGCATCTGCTACAAGTTAGCTACTGCACGTGGGGCTGAATTTCTGAGTAGTGAAGATTTATGTTGCTAGGGAAAACCTAGAAAAATACAGATTTTTCTCTGACTCAAACTGAGAATTCAACGCAACCAAATTTCCCCTCTCCCTACAAATATTTTTATTCATCTTCTGAAAATTAAAAACAGCAAGCAGAAAGATCAGTCCTAGCTTTAGATCAGAAAAACCAAATAATAGTTCGTGTAAGTTTAATAGTTGTTCTTAAAGAAATCCATGCAGACAAATTATATTCAATTTCATCAATTGCTCCCTTTTTAAAAAATAATTGGAAGAGATTTAGAGAAAGCAAAGGGAGGCAGAAAAAGTCTAGCCTTTGGTCACTCCATTTCAAAACCCCAAATAACCCATAATTAAACCTGGATCCAAAGACATCGAAAACTAGGACACATTTCCAAAAATGCACACATATCTCCAACCACCAGTTACTTTTTCTAGCATTCAGAAGATAAAAATAGCTAAAATGGAAGGAGAAAACGTAGTCATTCTCATTCTTCATTTTTATGTTTCCAATTAGATTTTGTAACTTGGAGGATTTACTTGGATAAAAGAAGAAAGCTCTTGCTTCTTCTCCCCCCACCCCTCAATAAAAAGAAACCTATCAAGGGATTCAGCAGCATTTTTTGTGAACAATTATTCTCCATTTAAAAAAAAAGAAACATCAATGTAGCTCTTTAAAAACAGATATCTTTTGAAAACCCCAAGGAACTCTTAGAAGGGGGGGGGACGGGACTGGTGATTGATTTAACTGCATTTCCAAGTCGTAATAAACGCTTGAATAAGAGAAAGAAGCCAAAGACCATCTTTGACAACTGTGGTGTCCAAGGATGGGGAATTTCTTTTAAAAAAAAAAGTCGTCCAACTGTTCAGTAGTTATACTGCAGTACTGGAAGAAAATGGTAATTTATGGGTGCTCAGCAACCCAAAAGGAATGTATAATGTATCTAGGCAACAAAAGTTGTTTTGTTTTAATTTTATTTTATTTTTTGGAAATACACTGCATCATTAGATTCCTGAATTGCACCAGAGTGAATTCTCTGCTTCCAAGTTGTATTTTGGGATATTATATGGTGGGAGTGCATGCCTGCAATGTTTATGATGAATGTACTTGTGTGCTCCTAAGTTACTTCGACCCTTCTCTTCCTCTAAATGTTCTTACAAGTGTTCTACAGCCCATAATCAGCACACACACAAGATCTTAACTCCTGGTCCTGGAGGAGTACAGAAGCACATCTGTTTCTTTGTTATGTTTTGAGTAATTGTAACTATATTTAGCTTGGATCATTCTAATGTATGATAGTCATTACTTGGGCTGCTGATGCATATCGCCCTGTCATTCAAATTAGGGCAGTCCAGAACTACAGACAGATGAACAACTTAAGGAATTGGACTCATATCTCATTAAGACATAGTATGGTTTTGTCTCTACTCTACCCCTCAGTGTGACTGTGGTGCTCCTCCCCAAAATATCCACCACATTGCATCTGAATGTCCATCAAGAGTTTACACCGTCCCAATGTCTGATTTTTTTCAACATAGACCACCCTGTCCTTGAATGGTTGGGTGGACTAGACGTTAACATTTGAACCACTATAAGTCCATGTATTTGCCATGTGCTAAATAAACAAACAGTATGGTTTGATTCATGGTTAGCATATTGCCAGAACCCAGTTACTGTGGCCCCTATTCAACAAAACATGGCTTCGTCACTCTATGAGCCAGCCAAGGTATGATTTCTTACAAAGCAAATCCTTATGATTCTGCAAAGGACTCAAAGCAGCAGGATACAACATTGTCCTCTTATTAAAATAGGTTCAACTTGGTTTGAACCTCCATTGTGAATCTGTTTTTCATCATCTTCCAATAGCCTCCTTTGAAGATGCAGATCATCCTCTGGTTCAGACATGTCAGCTGGCAATGCACCATAATTAAAACCTTACACATCGCCCCTGCATGAACCCAAGCATGGTTCACAGCTTAGAAAAGTATGCAGCTAGTGTAAGGGCCCTTCTCTTGATATCCTTGGGGTCCCAATCAGTGCGCCGAACACTGGCGGATGAATATTTGAAATACTCTGCAAAAAAAAAGTCAAATAAAACGATCTGACAGTATTGCAAATGGCCTTCAGGTCACTTCTCTTCTTGTAAACTGCTTTCCTGAAGTTCTGGAAGAAAAGGGACTGAAGCATGTGATGCCGTGCCACATCCCATCACAAACAAATCCCCCCGTCCATCGTGTTCGAAGAGGACCTTGACATCTAACAGCTTGTGGGCTGTCCACCATGTGTCCGCAGGCGGCTGGTAAGGCCTATACGGGCACGAAAAGTTCTGCCGCATGTCTCGCAGACATGCGTGGCCACCACTGTTGTAGCATTTGCAGCTCTTACTGCTACATACTACATTGAAGCAGAGTCGTTCTGATTTTTCTGTTTGCTCCAGGCAAAAGACATTTGCATAATTTGGGGTATTACACAGAATTAGGTAAATTAATACACTGTTTGCACAAAGCACTTAAAAGTAGTTGATTTTCTTGAAAAAGATGTCAAAACTTTCTCTCTTTTTTCAGATTTTGGCCAGAAGAGAAGAGAAATAGTGAGGCCAACCATCCAGATGTTTCTATTTTGAGGAGACAGGGAAGAGATGGACAACAATGTCATTTCAATACAGCAGTTCTTGGCTGAGCAACCTTTTTTGGATATTAAGAGTTTGGAATTAAAAACTGAGTACAGTAGATGACCTTCTAAATTTCAGTCCCTAGCCAAGCTTGCTTCTGAAAGCCCACTGCAAACTTACATATGGTTATATGGATGTGTAATTTCTTTTGATAATATGGTGCATCCTTCTCTTCTCCTTTGATGTGTCCCTTATTTTCTTGTTCCGGGTCCACAGACCCCCACCCCTGCACCGGCCTTTTGTACTAGTTATGCATGACTTAGAATGCCATATGTGAGATTTTTGTACCATGAGAAAGGCTAAGCTACTCTCCAGCCCTAGAACTTGTGGAGGGAAGAGAGTGGGGAAGAGAGAAGACAAGCATAACGGTTGTGCAAAAATCCAATCCAGCTGTTAAGGCTGAGAAACAACAGTTCCTCAGAAGGATCAACAACAAGGAGGAGGAGGGTAGGACAGCCAAGATGAAATACTGTGGAGGCTTAGCACCTACTTAACTTCAAGGACCCCGATGACAGTTGTACAAACTTTTAACCAAATTTATTTAGCCTAGAGAAAAAAAATCCTCTAAGGAAATTAACCCTTTATATACAGATGCTCTTCTTGTCATTTGAAGATGGTTTCATCTTCAAAGAGGTTATTGGAGGAGAAATTACCATATTTTTTGGAGTATAAGACGCACCTTTTTCCCTCAAAAAAGAGGCTGAAAATCTGGGTGCATCTTTTACACTGAGTACATCATTTTTTGCCTACCACCACCACCACCCTCACCAAAATGGCCATGCAGAGCCTTTAGGAGTCTTGCAGACTGCTCCTGGGGGCTGGGGAGGGCAGAAATGAGTGAAAAACAGACCACTTTTGCTCAATTTTGTCCCCCACAGCCCCCGGGAGCATTCTATAAGCCTCCTAAAGGCTATGCATACTCTTTTTTTGCAAAAATCGGCCATTTTTGCCCATTTTGTGGGGGGAGCACTGCCCAGGAGGAGCCTCCTAAAGGCTATTCATGCCCTTTGGGGGGGGGGGGGAAACAGGGCAGTTTTCACAAAAAATGGGTCATTTTGGGGAGATCTGCAGAGTGCAAAAACTTTTTATATATATAATTTGCCTCTTCAAAATCTTGAAAAATACGGTAATCCTTTATACCAGTGGCGAAATTCAAAAAAAATTACTACCTGTTCTGTGGGCGTGGCTTGGTGGGCATGGCATGGGAAGGATACTGCAAAATCCCCACTCCCAACCAACTCTGGGGCCAGCCAGAGGTGGTATTTGCCGGTTCTCCAAACTACTCAAAATTTCCACTACCAGTTCTCCAGAACCTGTCAGAACCTACTGAAATTCACCCCTGCTTTATACAGATACTCTTCTGACCTCCTAATCTATTTTAGCATAAAATTCAATTCAAACTTCCTACATTCTCTTTCCTTGAATCAATTATCCAGCAGGAAAGTGCAGGAGGAAACATGGTGTAAACTATCCAAAGTATACTTGTCAAAGTATAGAATTTCAAAAGAAAAGTATTAATTTCTATACTCAAAACAGAGCTTAATATGGTCTGAAAAGGGATGCAATTCTGCTTTTTCACCTTTTGGATATAAACAGCAATAGCACTTAAGACTTATATACCACTTCACAGTGCCTTACAACCCTCTCTAAGCCGTTTACAGAGTTAGCATATTGCCCCCAACAATCTGGATCCTCATTTTACCCACCTCAGAAGGATGGAAGGCTGAGTCAACTTTGAGCCGGTGAGATTTCACCTGTCAGACATAATGCTAATTCCAATTCAAGGATTTTGAGGGCTAGTGGAAATGATTTCAGAAGAAACATCCACGTTGTTTCTTGGAAACAAAACAAGTAGCAATGGCAATAGTACCTAAGACTTATATACCACCCCTTAGTGCTTTATAGCACACAGTTTACAGAATCAGCATATTGCCCAGTGGGTCCTCATTTTACTGACCTCAGATGGATGGAAGGCTGAGTCAACCTTGAGCTGGTCAGGATCGAATTCCTGGCTATAGACAGAGTTAGTCTGCAATCCTGCATTCTAACCACCACACCACCACAACTAAAAGAGATCTGACTCTGCTTTGAAATGCCTAGCTTGATATTGCTGTTGTTTCCAAACAATTTTTATTATTAGGAACTTTTGTTTAACATTCAACCAGAATCTGCCTATTGCCATCTGGCAGACGGTACAGGATAATAAAAACAAGGATAAATAGGCTAAAAAACAGCTCTTATCCCAGGACATGAACAATATTGAAATCTACTGTATAGTGCAGTATTAATGCAATATCAGGGGTTTTCAATTCAATTGTATAGAATGTGAAGGATGTGTGTTTGTGTTTTATTTTTATAGTTATAATGTAAACTGAAGATGGTATTTAATTTCTTTGTACCATGTGTAATGACAATAAGGTTGGTTGGTTGGTTGGTTCTGTTTCAAAGCCAGACATCTCCGTGGTCATGTGACCAGCTGTTATCTTCCCACCAAAGGTGGTTCCTATTTTTCTACTTGCATTTTTACGTGCTTTTGAACTGCTAGTTTGGCAGAAGCTGGGACAAGTATCGGGAGCTCACTCTGTGACGCAGCACTAGGGATTCGAACCGACAAACTGCCAACCTTTCTGATCGACAACCTCAGCATCTTAGCCACTGCGTCCCTATTGACATTTTTTTTAAAAAAAAAGTAAACTAAAACTAAACCTTGATGCAACTGCAGTCCTTCTTTGCAAGGATTCACAATGGTTTCATTACATTTCCTAACTGCAGATAGATGTGTGCTACTGAAACATAAGCAACACTGGCTGTTTCCTGAGCCAATCTAGGATATCGGGAGCAGATCTGATGCACCCAAGGTGGTTGATATTGTTTAGATTTATGTGACATAAGATTTTAGCTTCCCTCCCGAACCATGTAAAATTAGGAGAGTTTTGTAACACCTCAAAGCAGAGTTTCTTAAAGTAGGGTCCAAGGATCCCTGGAATCCCCCAAGATCCTCTAAAGGGGTCTCCAAAATCAAAATGAGTTGCCAGATATTTGCAAACATTTAAAACGTCATTCTCCTCCTTTTTATTTTAACTTGTTAAAAATGTAGGGATTTTTTTTTCTGTGAAGGTATTTAGGTTATGACCTGATGGGTTTTAGTATTGTCCTTTTTACATGATTTTTACATGAAAAGAAATGTTTTACAGATGCATCAATTTTAATTTTCCACATGGTAAGTATGGATAAATATAACCAGCACAACAAAAAGCTCTTTGTTTTAAAAGTAGAAAAGGGTCCTAAGAGCAAAATCTTTACAAAACATTGCCCAAAAGGAAAGTTAGAAGCATCCTGAACTATTAAACACTAACTCCCATTTTTAGGCAGAAACACCAGTTCTGTGGCTCATGCTCTTTTCTGACCTTTTGTTCTTGCACTACAAGAATCATCTTTTAATCTCCATGTTTTATTTACTTTATTTGCATCCTGCCTTTATTATTTTATAGCACGCAGCATTGTTGAGGTCCAGCCCCGATTAGAATGAATGTATGTGGTGTTCTGATTTTAAACTGTCTTTTTTTCTCTCTCTCTCTTTTTTCTCTCTTTTTTGTAAGCCGCCCGGAGTCCTTCGGGATTGGGCGGCATATAAATTTTGATAATAAATAAATAAATATTTTTTTCAAATAACTCAAGGCAGCAAACATATCCAACATACTTTGCTGTCTACAACAACTCTGTAAGGTGGGCTGGAGTGATAAGAGGGGGTGACTGTCTAAAGTCACCCAGCTGGCTTTCACGCCTAAGGCGGGATTAGAATTCTCAGACGCCTGGTGATTGGCCCAAAGTCACGCCGCCAGCTTTCATGTCTAAAGTGGGACTAGAACTCACGGTTTCCCAATTTTTAGCCGGTATCTAATTTAATTACATTTAAATTAGATAAATTAGTCCTTACTAATCATAGTAGTGCCTCCAGCCAGGGCTGCTCTTGTCCCTTGGAAGAAGTCATCAGCGGAGGTCATTCCTTGGTCAGGCATTTGGAAACGGGTATGGACATCAATTCCTCCAGGGATCACCATTCGCCCATGAGCCTCGATGGTTTTTACCCCTCCTGGCACAATGAGGTTCTCCCCTATTTGTCTGAGATAAGAGGCAGTCTGGTATCAGTATTATAAGCACAGAGAGAAAGAAGCACACGTTCCAATATTATTATTTTTTAAAATGTACATTTTCAAGGGGGAAAAAACCAAGAAAGTTCTGTTGCTTTTTGGGAAAAAAACCTTTGGGACTGCCAAGAAAGCCTGTTATCTTCTCATGAGAGTTGCAGCAAATGCCTTGGGCTGCCTCTCAATGCAGAGAGCATGGAGGGCACTTTTTACTCTCCTAAATTATAACCTAGTACAGCACCAATTCAGTAACAGCCCAGAAGCCAGGCAAGAAACGCTGCAATTGCTCTTTATAATTCATGTCTTCACAAGAGATTTTCACCCAATAGGCAGAAGTACCAGGATTTAAACTGTGTGCTGGTAAGAATGGGAATCACCAAAGTCTTCCCATTCTTGCCAAGTTCTCAATCTCTGTGGTCAACCTTAAATCTATATTTATATCTCTGGACTACAACTCCATGCATGTTTTCTTTGTGGCAGACTGCACTAAATTTAATGATCTCAAGAAGTCAACCCGAAATGGCTTTTTCCAATTTTTCTTTCCTTAAGCATTACTTAAGTTTTATCTCAACGCTTCCGTGGAGCCCAGTGTGACAGTTTTAATTAAATTCCATAACAAAAGCAAAATCATCAGCTACTCACTTTATCAACCCATCTTCCATATAAATGTCTGCATAGAAGGACTGGTCATCGTTGACTATTTTGCCTCCTTTGATCAAAAGGCGATCACTCTGAAACACAAAGACATCAAACAATACATCAACAAGAACAAAGGGTTGGATTTTGCAGAATAACAGAATAATAGCGTTGGAAGGACCTTGGAGGTCTTCTAGTCCAACCCCCTGCTCAAAGAAAATCCTGTAACATTTCAGACAAATGGTTGTCCAATCTCTTCTTAAAGACTTCCAGTATTGGAGCATTCACAACTTCTGGAGGCAAGCCCTTCCACTGATTAATTGTTCTCACTGTCAGGAAATTTCTCCTTAATTCTAGGTTGATTCTCTCCTCAATTAGTTTCCATCCATTGCTTCTTGTCCTGGCTTCAAGTGCTTTGGAGAATAGGTTGATCCCTTTCTCTGTTACAAACCCTGATGAAGACAGTGAATATCTCTGAATTATTCAGAGGGCATTCCATATACTGTAAATCAAGTCAGCTATTTTGAAGCAAAATAGCTCAGAATCGCAAATAAATTGCCTTGCAGCAATCTACCCTTTAAGTGTGCTTTCAAGAAAAAAGAAGCTACATTAATTGGTTGACCTATTTTATGAAACTGCATCTACCAGTTAAAAATATTCAGGAATCCCACAAGGATCAAGCAACTGTGCTGTTTTTAAAAGGAAGACAAACATTCTCCTATGAAATGCTAATTTTGCTGCCAGTTTTCTTCCTGAAATCACCCACAGAGGTTACAATCATCATTTAATTCTTTCAAATTAAGGGCTGTCGAGGAAGCTGACCAAATGCTTGTTGCCATGGAAGTTGGCACGCCAAACAGATTTTTCCAGCTGGATTTTTAGCAAGGTTTGAATCAAACAGATTGGTTTCACCCCTCTGATGAAGCTACTGCATGACAAAACAAATCTGCTCACAGGCATTAGATTAGCTGGACAGGAGAAAAGGAAGAAATCTAAACAACTGCATTTCTTCCAGATGGCAATTTTCTGCAGGAACTATAGCAATGCAATGAGCAAGCCACATTCTATGAAGATGGGATTTGTTGCCTGTCTTGTTTCAGCCTTCTGCCCACTAAAAACCAAGAAAGAAGTTTGATTAATGTCCATTGGTGACATCTGGATATTATGCTGTCAAGGCTTTCTCCTGCTTGGCCATTTATTAAGAAAATGGGCTAATCACATCTTTAGCAGCATCAGTGCTCTAAAGGGACCATAAATTGGTTGCCTTTGAGCAATTTTTTTCGGGTAGTGGCTGAAACCGATCTTCCCATCTTCCCCACAGGTTTTCTTCCTTAACAAAAAGACCTATTTTGGAAGTTTTATTAATCAGTATTATTTTTTATTATTTTTGTGTTTTTAACATTGTGTTTTTATTGTCGGTAAGCCACTTAGCCACACGTGGCTTATAATTCTGATAGAGATAGATAGATAGATAGATAGATAGATAGATAGATAGATAGATAGATAGATAGATAGATAGATAGATAGATAGATAGAGACAGACAGACAGACAGACAGACAGACAGACAGATTTGGGCTTGTGTGTTTTATGTTATACATTACCTGTAATGCATCTTTTCTGTTTTTTCAGATCAGGCTTCCTGGGAGATCCAAACAGCTGGAGAAAGGATTGTGGCAGTGGTGGATTTCAAAATGTTTTCGAACCTACTCTGTGGGTGTGGCCTCCTTTGTGGGAGTGGCTTACCGGCCATGTGACCTAGTGGGAGTGGCTTGCCAGCCATGTGTTCTCTCTCTCTCTCTCTTCCTTCCTTTTGTCTCTCTGTCCCTTTTTCTTTTTTTTCTTTCATCTCCGTCTCACTTTTTCTTTCTTTTTTTTCTTTTCTTCTCTTTCTTTCTTTCTTTCTTCCTTTCTTTCTTTCTCTTTCTCTGTGTGAGTCTGTCTGTCTGTCTGTCTGTCTGTGTGTGTATATGTGTCAGTGGTGGGTTTCAAAAAATTTTGGAACCTTTTCTCTAGGTGTGGTCTGCTTTCTGGGTCCACTGGTGGAACCTCTTCTAACCGGTTCGGTAGATTTGACGAACCAGTTCTACCGAACTGGTGCGAACTGGTAGGAACCCACCTCTGGATTGTGGGTTGTCCATGAAAGATGGGAGCCCTTTATGACTCCAGCAAGAAGCACAGCTCTCTTTTAAGAGCTCTTGTAATTCCAAACATTATTCCCCTTTTGGAAAACCTTGTTTATTTTACTTCCATTTGAAAGGGAATGGGTTTTTTGAATCTTCAGGTGTAAATCTGCACTTATATAAACTCATCACCCTAATTTGTTTGGTTCTAGAAGAAGAGAAAGCCCAGCTGTTCTTTTGTTTCTTACTTGGAATGTTAAAGATAAACACTCTACTTAAAAAAAGATAAAGCAAAACCCAGAAGATTGTAACATGTTTATTTCTTCTTTAAACTGTAACAGAACAGAAGCAAAATCTTAATTTAATAGACCAACTACCTCTTGCTCCTGTTAGTCCATTAAGATTAACTTAACTATATTATAAATTACATTATTCATAGCAATTTGCAACTTTTGTGTAATGATAGCATTATGCAAATGATGTAAATTATCACAAATGATGAAATCATTTATGCATCTTTTGCATAATGAGATAATTGTATAAAATTCCTTCTTAGGGGTCCTTGGTGCTCTCTGAGCATGGCTATTTTCTTGTAGACGTTTCATCACCAAAACTAGGTAACATCATCAGTGCTAGTAAGGAATGGGATTTGCTCCCATTCCTTACTAGCACTGATGATGTTACCTAGTTTGAATAATGGAACGTCTGTAAAAAAAAAAAACAACTAAGCTCAGAGAGCACCAAAAACTCTTCATTTTAACCCTGAGCTACAAATATTCTCCTTTATTGGTAGAATTCCCTCTCTCCGCACTACTCTTGATATAACAATCTTATCTAATTTCAGAGGAAGAGAGAACAGAAATATGGATCTATTAAACTGACTATCTGTTATATAGGTAGTCCTCAACTTACGACCAAAATTGAGCCCAAAATTTCTATTGCTGGAATGAGACATTTGTTAAGTGAATGTTGCCCCATTTTACAACCCAGCTTGCCACAGTTGCTAAGTGAATTACTACAGTTGTTAAGTGAGTGACCCGGTTGTGAAATGAATCTGGCTTTCCCATTGACTTTGCTTGTCAGAAAGTCGCAAAAGGGGATGACATGACTCCAGGACACCACGACCATCATAAATATGAGTTAATTGCTAAGCACCTGGATTTTGAT